>NW_017732158.1:804929-825527 GCF_001890085.2 Hipposideros armiger
GATTTTTATTGGGGAATTGGGGGGATGGGAACAGTGCTGGGGAATTGGGGAAGGGGAACAGACAAGTTGCTGTCCTTTTGTTCTTCAATCTAGTTTGTTTTTGATTCACGGAAAATTTGGGGTTTTACATAAATAAATGAATCCAGCCATCTTTATTTTTTACTTTTAAAGATTATGTAAATAGTTACCAATATTTTCTTCAAGTAATTTTATGTGTTTTGCTTAAACCAAATTTCGGGTTTCTGTCTAAACTTTATATTCTCCATCTTTATATAGACTGTAAGCTCCACGAGAGCAGCCATTTTATCCATCTGATTCCTGATTGGTGGCTGTACTCATGACACATCATAGGCATGTTTTGCATATTTATCAAATAAATAATGTAAACCTTTAATTAGAGAAACTTATATTGTCATAAAATGGGTAATAGAAATGTAGCTTCCTTAACATTTTCAAAAAGCTGGAAATGTATTTTCTAAAATGTAATCTGTTATTTTCCCACTGCCTAGAACATTTGAAACATTCTTTTTCTTGATCATCTTTAGATTTCAGCTCAACTACAGTTTCCGTAGGCAAGCCTTCTGTGATGTCCATTGACAGGGTCACATTCCAAATGTACGTTTTCCTAACACTGCCTTTCTTTGCGGCACTTGTCACACCTGTAGTTTCACAGTAGTTTGAATTATTTAGAGAGTTATTTTCCCTACTAGCACAAAACAGACAGAGACATTACTTGTTTTTCCTCATCATTGTATCCCACTGCCTAGCACTTATTATTTAATAAGATTTTAATTTTTTGAATGGATGAATTAAGAAATGAACAAACTGTCACAAAACTTGTATACCGATTTTTTGCCTATGCTTGGTCCCCTTCAAGACGGTTATCTTTTGTATTATTGATCTTTCTATCTGGGTGTTGTCAGTAGCTTTAAAAAGCGTTTTTTTCTCTTAGCTTATGATGGCCTCCCACATACTCCCTACGATAATTTATCTTAGTTTTAAACATTTCCCGACTATATCCTTAAACATTTTTATTTTTCCAGTTGAATTTTGTAATCATTTGTCAAGTTAAAAAAAGTGTGTGTGTGTGTGTGTGTGTGTGTGTGTGTGTGTGTGTGTGTGTGTGTGTTGGTTTGCAGGAAGGGATTGTTTTAAATTTATAAGTTAACTTGAGGAGAAATTGTATATTTATAATAAAATGTGTAAGCTTCTTACTCAAGAATTTGGTTATGTAGCTTTTATTTGGCCAAAAACTTCTTAGTTTCCTCAATTAATTTTTAAATTCTGTTCTTACAGAACCTGAACATTTCATGCTAGGATTTTTCTTAGACATTTTTGTGCAGGAAAGGGTTAACTTGGAAGGCTTGAGTCTGCTGGCAGGGTTGACCCTTGGCTGGCTTTTGGAACTTGGGTTTTGAAATGTTCCCTGTGATGCTAAGTGATAAGGTTATTTGATGTGCCAAGGGAACTGAATTTCATTGTGCCAGGCTGCCTAGACTTTTTTTTTCTTTTGTTTTAAACTACATGATTTACGGTGAGCACCCACTTTCCTTCTGGGAGTTTTTAATGATTGTGACAGATCATGAAGGCTGAGTGTGCCTGTGTGACCAGGCTGTTTTTATCTGGCCTTAAATGAGTAACCAGCAAAATTAGCAGTTGCAGGTTAAGGGAGACATTTTAGGCAGAGTGAATTAGAAAAGCACAGAATTATGGAAGAAAAGAATATGTTGGGGAAATGTGCGAAGGTCTGTATATCTATAGTGTATGGCTTAGGAGCACCTGCGAGAGAAGAGCTATGTGAGAGGTAGCTAATGCTAGAGTTTGAAACAGTTTGTGTGCCAGTGCTAGAAGTTTTAACTTGATCCCGCAGCCTGTAGGAACCAGCAGGTCTTCAAGGGGAGGGAGTGACATAACTATATTTTTCTTTTTTGAAAATAATTCTTGGAATGGTCTTAAATTCTGTGGAAGGTGGTCTAAAATAGGGAGATGGAATAATTAAGAAGATCATTGTAATGATTTAGTATCCAGATATTGAGGGTTTGATTTAGGTGGTGAGAAGAGAGAATGGAACCTGAATTTTCGAGGAGGTATTTTCAAGGTTGCATCAACAGAAATTGGTCATGATTTCAGAGTAGGAGAAATTGGAGCTGAGGAGGGGTTAAGAGAAAATGAATTTTGGACTGCATGAGGGAGAGGGAAACATTCATTGCTGTTCTCAAGTTTCTAGGTGGGAAGATGGAGTGAACAGTGATTGATTTGAAATCAGAATTTGGTTAGAATCAGATATGTTAAGAAAGGTGTGGAATTGGGCTTTGTATGCATTTGCAATACTTGAGGAGCTGCTGGCAATGCAGATGTGGAGAATGGAGAAGGTGCCCAGGCCAGTAGGGGGAGAAGGTTGGGGGAGGCGGGCAGCATTACTCCTGAGCTAGTGCCAGCCATGGAGCCAGGTGAGAATGGAGATAATTTGAGGGGAACATGTGAAGTTACAAGAAGCATCAACATACCTTGCTTTGTAAATAGTTGATTGACTGATTAATTGCATTGATAGTGGGCCCTATATGAAGCAAAAGAAATGGCAACAGTTTGAGAAATCTACAGAATTTCATCCAAGTTCTCATAAGTACCCTGCAATATATCAAAGCAGGTCACTAAAGTGGAATCCTTTCTGTGTAACTGCATGGCCGAGCTGGTGAGATAACTAAACTATATTTGACCCTCAGTTCTCATATATAGAAAACCCAGCCCTGTAGTTGGCCTCGCTATACCCACCCACTCTTGCTTCACTACAAGGAATTCTCTACATAATTGCCACAGAAGGTTTTTTGTTGCTGTTGTTTAACTAAATATGACGCCAATCCCTGTATAAGATCTCACCTGTTTCCTTCGCCCCTACCAGCCGCTCTTACCTCATCTCTTATACTCCCTTTCCTTCTTCATTGGGCTTCAGCCAAAGGATCCTTCTTTCTGTTTCTACCTGTATATATGGTCGGTACTTAATAAATATGAAGCGAATGAATGACTCTGCCTTCTAGGTTTGTTGTGAGAGGTAAAGGTGAAAAAGTATACGAAGAGCCTATTAAGGTGCCTGGTGTATTAGGGGTGTACAATAAATGCCACTTTGCTCATTTTTGTCCTTGTGCTACCCAGTCTATAATTCTGATATTTTTCTATCTTCTTTTGCTCCCATCTACCTTTCTAACTCCTCCCATCCAGCCAACTTACTGTCTTTGGTCTTTGCATCCCCCCCAGACTAAAGACTATGTGTGTGTGTTGACGTCTCTCTTCAGCTGGCACTTGGCATGACTTCATCTAATTCCCTGGACTTTTCCATGTGCCATCTCCTGAATAGCCCCATTTCTTATTGTGCTTATTGTCCTTGGATTCAGTCCCAAGGCCACTGAGCGCTTAACAACTTTTTTGTATGAAATTCCCAGGAGAAAGGGAGCCCTCTGGGGATTCGATCCCAAGGGACTCTCCACTCATAAAGCACCATCCTGATCACATGATTAATATGTGGATTTGTAATCAGCAATTCGTAAATGATAGCCAGTACTTATGACCACCAACTCTGGGCCAGACAAAGCCCTAAGCACTTTACATTGCTTTGTAAGTCTGATTTTATTAGTATTCCTGGTTTATACTTACTACCTTGCCTGAGGTCACACTGCTAGTGATTTGCAAGTTAGTATTTGAGCCCAGGTGGAATTTCTGATTCTTGCCCTCAGCTATGCTTTTATATTCTGCAGTGCCCCAGTAGCAGTTCCAGGATCATAGAATTAACTTTTATTTTTTAGTATTTGATTTAAAAATTTAAAAATAATATGCAGTTATAGTTTTAAAAAATTATAACCGTTCCTTCCTACCATCCTACCCTACTACTTCAAGCCTTGTTTCCCTTATGGCAACTACCGCTAACAATATTTTCAGAATTATTTTCTTTATTATAATACATGCCTTTTAGTCTCTTCGTGTGACTCCGCTCAACTTTTTGTCTTCTGAAAAGTCGGCTTATTCCTAGTTAGTTGGTAAAAGTGTTAAATACAAATGGTCCAAAGTCAACTCTGATATATACAATTCAAGTTGTACTCGTACATATATTTGTATATGTGAATATGCAGCATACATATGTGTGTGTGTGTGTGTGTGTGTGTGTGTGTGTGTGTATACACAATTTGAGTTAACCCTAAGAGAAAGGTGTTCCACCTATGTCCCAGGCAGGCTTCTAAAATTAATTAAATCCTTACCTGTTTGGGACCCATTTACCTGAGTTTCTGACTGAAGGAGACCTAGTTACTCGTATATTCTAAAACTTCAGGCTGATGAATTCTTCAGGTTCCCAGGACTGAAACTGTTATTTGACAATTCATCTATGACTGTACTATCACCTTGGTGCTTACAGAAAATTGAGCGGCCCTTCCTTGCTAAGGAAATGGGGTCCAGTGATCTTTTCAGGCCTGGCTTTATGGACTCAATAATCAAATGTTTCTGAACAATGTGCAGAGAGTTTTGTTTCCAGGTTCTTGTCTTTTCTGTACTCCTCCCTTCATGAAGAACGCTGTAATTTTAATCAGCCACACAGAGATACCTCGACAGAAATGGCCGTGCTTTTCAGCATGCATGGGAATGTTTTCCTAAAAAGTGAGGTCACCAGAAGCGCAGAGCAGAGAAATCCCAGATGGCACTCATATTTGATTTCATTTTTAGCACGCTCATATTCAGCAGATGGATTGGAAGGCTGACCTTGCTGACACTTCTGCATCACTGCCTGCCACTCCAATTGCCTTTGCAAATGTTTTTTCATAAGGCTCCTCCTGGCCCCTCAGAGATTGATGCCTGGTCGCCTCCTGTGTTATGCTTCATTAGGCCGAGGCTCTGTGTGGTGGAGAGTCGCCGTAGTCTAGAAAAGGGGAAATCCTAGTTTATCAGTAGCACAAACTTTTCCTGTAATCTCTCAAATTACTTGTAACATTTCAGAGAGCATCATCTCTTTCTAGGTGTACCTGTGATTTGTAACTGTTTTTAACTTACTCCTTTCTAATTTTTATGCTTTCTTCTGTGACGTGGATAAATTATGAATAATTGAACGAATTAGAAATGGCTAACCTTGCCTGTTTCCAGGATCCCTACTAGACACAAAAATCTAATGACATTAAGGTGAATTTTGCCTTGCCCTGTGGCTCCAGTGGTGAAAAGTACAGACCTGGGTTGGAGTTCTTGATTCTGTCATTTCCCTTACTTGAGGGTAAGCCTCAGTCTGTGAAGGCGACCCTGTTAGTGCCTCCAACTCAGGACTGGTGTGAAGGTTAAACGAGATAACGAACAAGAGGTGCTTGTCACAGGATCTGCACCAAGTAAATGCACCGTGAATATCAGTTTCCAGTATGCTTAATATAGTTTTTGTATCTGTGTATAACATAAATACAATATAAAAAATAAATAATAAAAGAATCTAGTTTTTATTTGGATTGCAAGGAAAGTGAATTGTTTGTTAAGGAGGAATTTTTTTTGATGATCAGGCTGATGCTTTGTTTGAAAATTTTTCATAAAATTATGTTATTTACTTTGGTAAATCATCCATATAAATACCTATTTAGGGATGGCCTTTGTGGAAATGCAGCCCCCTCGCCCCTCCCTGCCACCCTCTCCAGCTAGTTTATATGTCAGTGATGTCTACAGGAAAGAAATGACCATGCAGCATGAATATCCAGCGGGTTTTGTGTTTTTCCTGGCAGGTTGATTGACGTGGCCATCCTGTAAAGTCCCCTGGGATCACTCAATCCTAAGAAGGATCGGATTGCTTACATCCTCATGTGTTGCTGGCTCTGCCACAACCAGATTTTAATGCCTATTTTAATGCAAAGCACACTTTTGGCTTTTAGAAAACATTGCCTCCTTAACTGCCTTTTTGCTTGAATCAGGTCTCTACCCCATGGTATGCTGATGGATTTATGTTTTAGATGACTAGACTGCTCCTTTGTTGTGAAACTTTCTTTAGGAAGTTTCTTTCCCCCTTCTTATAGATCTAACATAAGGCCTGACTACGCAGACTCCAATTTTCATGAGTTCAAGATGCACACCTTCAACCGGGTTACGTCCTGCAACGTCTGCCAGATGCTCCTGAGGTAAGCTGGCTGGGGCCCGTCTTTCCATGTGTGGGATAATTGCTAAGCGTCTCAGACTTTTCTAACATCCCAGTCAAAATGTCCTGAAGAGGGGATATCGCCTTAAGAGCCTGGATCCCACAGAGCTTGTGTTGACCTTGTACCTGGACCGGGCAGTCCCCCAGCACCCCAGGGAGGCCCCCTCCCTTTGCTGAGAGGACTTGGTATAGCACTATGCTCCCGTGTTCTCCTTCCGCACACTAACGGTTTCATAAAGGCAGAATTCAGCACCTTTTAACGTATCACTCTCTCATTTTACCTTGCAGAGGAACGTTTTATCAAGGCTATTTATGTTTCAAGTGTGGCGCGAGAGCACACAAAGAATGTTTGGGAAGAGTAGACAATTGTGGCAGAGCTAATTCTGCTGGTAAGTCGTGCTTCTTATGTGACTCTGCCTTTAATTAGGACATAAAACTTGCTAAACACAATTAAGGCCTAATTTACTCTTATCATGTATTTACTGTAACATATCTGCTTTTGAAACTATCATTTAGAAGCACAGTTAGGAAACTGTTGAAATTCATGTGACTTTTCTACATATCTGTCTGGCAGACAGAGGGTTTCGAGGGGCTCAGAAGGTTTCAGGTCACCCATTTCACTCACCCTAACTCCTAAATCTCACCAATACTGTACAAATACAGACAAAACAGACAAATGGGGTAACAAAAACAAAACAGAAAAAAGTTATTCTTCATTTCTATCTTTAGTTCGTAAATTTCTCCCATAGTCTCGTAAATGTTCGGCTCACAAATACTAATGATGCCAGTAGTCAGCATCACACAGACTAATTCGTGAATTAATGAATGGAATGCATTGTCATTTTCCGGCATTCAACAAAGAGCATATATTCTTTGGATATTGTGTACATAGTTCCCCTTGGTTTTTAAAAATAATACTCCATGATTGTTACATGAGCCGGTTTCTCAGGCTGGCGGCAATTATGCATTCCGTAGCCTTTTGCCTCTCTCCGGCCCTCTTGGGCTTTCTTCCTTCTCTTTCTTTTCTGGCCTCTTTATTCTTTCTCTTTCTTCTTCTTTCTCTTTGTCCTTTTCCCCCGAGTTTCTCTGTGTTTTATCAGTAAGACCTTTCAAAATCAGAGAAACTTTTTGAACAGAAGAAAGGGATCTTTAACAGCTTGCGTTCAAAAGGTAGCCATGTCAACCTTTGATTTTCCCAAAGGAAAAGGTGGACATTGAATTATTTTGGAGAATATGAAGAAGAGTGAACCGGGGAATAATAGCTCGTTTGAGAGTTGACTTCAGAAAAGAGGCAATTGTAGAAAAGGTGTGAATCCTATTAGAGGACTGAGATCAGAGTACACTCCCCTCACTTTGCTCCTTCAGTAGATGTTTTTCAAGGGCCCCATGAGCCTTTCTTGATGCCAGGGATGGGCAGCTGCAAGGAAAAAGATCCCGGCATTAGTTGAGCATCTGCACTGTGCCTGCCCTGCCTGGACCTCTGCTCAGTCCTTCCTGCGTGAACTCATTCAGTCCTAAGAACAGCCCTTTCCATTTTTTCTGACGAGGGTCAGAGTGCTTATGCAACTTGCTCAAGGAGACAAGATTATCACCTATTAATATTTTTGAAGGCCAGAAACAGCCTACAAAGTTGTAAAATATAAAAGAAATATAGCATTATTGTTATTCTTTGTCTACCGAATACCATCGATCACTTAAAGTTTTGTTGTTCTATCTTTACATGCCCCATCCTTTAGTGTCTTTGAGGACTCTTAACATGTTATTTGCACATGGTAGGCTAATGTAGTTTTATAAACCCCACAGCCCTGTTGTATGAGTTTCGGTCTGTGAGGAATAGAAAGCTTTCTCATAGTCGGCATGGTTCTTCCATTCTAAAGTGAATAGTGTAGGAGAATCAAGCAGAGATGGTCGAAAATCTCACTCTGCTATTTGTCAGCTACATGAACTTGGGAAGTTACTTAAACACCCTGAGCTTTCCTTTATTCATCCGTAAAATGGAAATTAGAGGATTTTTGTGAGGATCAAATGAAATAATGTCGATGCTTTAGTGCGGAGCCTGAGCACAATAAAAACTCAGTATTTGAATCCAAGGTGTTATGATGAGAGCCAGTTCTTTTTGAGAAGGATGGGCTTAACCTGTATTTTTGTTGTTGTTTTTGTAATATGGAGCAAATATTGGATAGGAAAGTTTGTGAGCAACGAACTTTGAAGTGATATGCAAAAATGACACTAACTTTTATGTAAAAAAAAATAGTCGACAGAAAACAGTTGGGAATTCTGCCTAGCCAAGTTCAAGAGTGGTATATTCCGAGCGCCTGTTCCCAGGTCATTGTTTCAGTGTACTCTGTCCTTCAATGGGTCGCTGTGTGTAGGGAGACAGCATGAGATGGCAGGGAAGCCACCAGCTCTGGAGCCTCTTCTGATTCGAATGTGGCTGCACGATGTACTGCAAGGTGACTTTGGACCCACTTACTTCACCTGTGTAACTCTTAGTTTCTTCCCTTCTGAAATAGAGATAATAATAACACCCAGCCTTTCAAAGTTTTTTTTTTTTTAATTAAAAAATTAAAAAAAAATAAATACATATAAAGTGCCAGGTAGCATTCTAAGTACTTTACCACTATTAACTCATTTTGTCCCATGAAAGCTCTGAGAAGTTGGTTTTATTGCTTTTCTTATCTTGCAGATAAGAAACTGAAGCACAGAGAAATAAGTAACTTTTCTAAGTTGCCTAATCAATAGAGTGAAGAGTCAAATCCAGGTGGTCCAGCTCCTGAGTTGGTTCTTTTTTTTTTTAAATTTTTTTTTTTATTATTAGTTTCGGGTGTATTTCTGAAGCTGATGTTGAATAATATTGTATGTCCTGAGTTTGTTCTTAACTCCAGGCTATGACTTAGCTGTGAGGATCTATGTCTGATGTGTTGAATGCACAGCACCTAACCATAGTAAAATCTTGTGCTTGGTTTTCTCTGGGTAAGCGAGAGGTTTTCTAATAGTTCTTTTTTTGTTGTTTTGTTTTTGTTTTTTTAAAGTAATAACACTGTTCAATTTAGCTAAATTAGTAACTACCAACTGTGTTTAGATTTAAATGTTTTGAAGTGCAAGAAATTCAGGCACACCTGGGGATCGTGCCTGTCTCAGAGCAGGAAGATTTAGACTCCTTCAGTCCTAGGGCCTCTTATTTTAAGATGAGGAAATGGAGTCATAAAAACATGAAAATAAAATAAAATAAGAATGAGACTTTTGGTGCCCTGCAGGTTATAGATAATGCTTACTTATACAGATACCGTTCATTAAAAGGTAGCATCATTCTCTAAACTTGGTTATGTCATTCATTATAAAGCAGGATGAAGGTTTTTAGAACCTCTGGCTAAATTTGTTTCTTGGAGTTTTAAATTCCAAGAAACTTGCTGTCTTGATTCTCTCTCTGCCTTTTGTCCTTATGTTGACCCCCATTCTCCTGCTGTGCATCTGTCCTCACTCTCATCCCCTGTCTCTCCCCTTTCTGTCCTCTTCTGCTCAAGACTTGAAGAGACCGATGGCATGGGATGCTTATAGTCAGTTAACTCGTGGTATGAAGCGGTAAGAACCTGCCAGGAGCCTTCCCTTTTTGGCCTTTAGCTTAGCATTTGCTGGGGAGCCCTTATAAATAAAGGGGCCTTATTGTCAGAGTAAAGAGGAATCTCTGTCACAGCTCTATCGGCAGCCTTCTTTCCCACATGCCCAAACATGCCCTCTAAAGGTTGGCAGTTAGGACAAACTCACCTCTTCCTGCACTGGTGTAGGTAGTAACCGTGGATAGAGTGTGAGTTTAAGCTTGGTGGGGCTGATGTGAGTGTGATAAGGTAGGTAGGATTTTGAGGTCACAGACAAGCTAGACTTCATGGGCCGTGTCCCCATCCGCAGAGAATCTCAACATTGGCTGAAGTTTTGCACAGTCCTTTGTTTCGGCATCCAAGAACTGGATGTAGCAGGTCAGCAATGTAGTTTTCCATGACTGGTATGGTCTTTGGGGAAATGTAGGATGAGAGCGGAGGGCACAAGGAAGGACAAGATGTTTCAGGGGCTGCACACATAGTTTACTTGAATGGCGCTTTTGTATGGAAGAGAGTATGATACCATTTTAGGAGAACTTGACTTTGGGGGAAATCACCCAACAGCCAAATTTAAAGCAAGTGAACAGTATTGATTTAAGGCAAACTCAAGTGCTTACATAATCCAGCTTTCCCATAAAATTAAATCATAGGTGATTTGAAATGATTGACCCCGACTGTATAGAACTTTATAACTCCATTGCTTAGCACTAACTACATAGTCTCACTATATTCTCAAGAGACAAAAAGAGATTCTGATTGGCTCACTGTGAGTCAGGGGTTCACTTGTCCAGAATATGGTGGCTAGTAGGAATGCTTAAGTTGTTGTGAATGTTGGATAGGGGTGGAAGGCAATTCCAAAGAAATGGAGCATTTTCACTCAGCACTGGGCATGTTTATAGATAAAGAGAGTGGTCAGTTGGAGAAAAGGCATGAGTTGTTCAAAATGACACAGTAACCCAGAGGCTAAATGAAGGCTAGAGATTCTTCCACTCTACCTTGTCATTGCCAAATCCACTGGTCATCACATTTCAGGCCTTGCCTGACTTGACCTTTCTCTATGACTTGGCACTATTAACCATTCTCCTTGACACTTTCCTACACAGCCCACCATTTTCCCGATGTCATCCTTTGGCTATCTGATTAATTTCTCTGGCGTTAGCTATAGCCTACATCCCAGGTAGATCAGACTCCATTTCCATGTAAACTTTTCTCCTGAACTTTAAGTTCAAAATTTCCACCTTCTTCTCACATGTCCCTTCCCGGGTTTCCTGTAGTGACTTCACATTTCACATATCTACAAACTTCCTCCTCCTATTTCTTGTCTTAAACGTCCACCATCCATACACTCAGCCAAACCTGAGCGTCAGTCTTGACTTACCCCCGCCCTCATCTTCATTCACTTGCCTATTCTTCTTAGTGCTCCTCCTGAGTCTCTCTAGAATCCACTTATATGGTATTGCTATAGATTAAAAAACAAAGCAAAACAAACATGACTCATTGTTTTCTGTTTGGACAACTACAAAAGTTTCCTAACTTTCTGCTGTTAATCTTACTCCTTTTATACATGATCTTTATTAAAATTAAGTCTGATGTATCACTCTCTGCTTACTATACCTTCCATTTCTCACAGTGTGATGTCCTAACTTCAATTAGACTATGAGCCTCCCACTGATGAGAACCATGCTTAATTGATGTCCTGACCTCTGTAGGCCATGGTAGATGGGTGAGGGAGAGGATAGACTGACAAATAGATGGGACAGATTAATGAGTAGAACTGCAGTGCGCCATGATTTCCGGGTCCTGATCACAATAATCTTAGAACCAGAAGCAAGAGGTTGTGGGAGATGGTTCAGATTTTGGTTCTACCCTTATGGAGACTGGAGCTTGACTGGATGTATTGTAAGTGGGATAGAAACCTTACATGAATCCCTGGCTGGTACTTTCAAAATAAAAGGTAGAAAACTGGATAGGCCTAGGAAGAGCTCATGGCCCTGCGTGTCGATCACAGGCCTTTCATACGGGACACCTAGGTTAGGTTAATAAGTAGCAAGAAAGTGAACTGGCTCGCAGACCACCTGATGACAAAAATACCACTATTTTTGAGAAATCTACTCCCTGATCCAGTCAGTCCCATTTTTAGAATTCTTGCTTGGCTCTTACTGTTTCCTTTCCTTGAAATACATTCCCTTTTGTCCCTACACTTCCAAGATCCTACTCTTCTTTTACTTTTTCTCCAAACTTTTTACCAATCATTTACTTTCACCATGACCACCCCAATGGTAGCCTGATTTAAATTGTTCTCTAGTTTTTATGTAGGTTTTATGTATTTGCCAAGGTTAGGCTGTGTTGTGAATAAGAAACCCCGAAATCCCAGTGGCTTTAACAAATCAAAGTTTATTTCTCTCATACACTATGCTGTGGGTTCTGTCACCCCCCCCCCAAGGTAACTCCCTTTTAAGGAATGGTTTGGGGATCCCAGCTGTTTCCATCTTGTGACTCTGCCATTTCAACACATGGCCTCCAGGGCTGCTGCTCTGAAGACCCATAGACTAGAAGTGAGCACTGCCATTTTGTTTTATCACAGTCCATTGGTTAAAACCTGTCATTAGCCTTAATTTCAATTCAAGTGAAGCTGGGCATTGTAGTGGAACACATAGACTGGTTAGTGAGCACTGCTGTCCCTGGCACTTTTTGCTGCTCTAGTGGATTATGTGCTCCTTCCTGTGTTTCTCATTTGTACCCACCGCTTAGTAGCATGTCCAAAGTCAGGGTGCATAATATCAAGTTGTCAATCCTTTTTCCCTAAATAGGAATATTTCACCCCTAATGCATTCCTTAATAGTGTTGGACGTGACTAAATACTAGCCATTAAGCTTTTGAAGTAGTGCTTATGCACTTCTTTTTGTGGAAGTTAAGCCTTCTTTGGACGTTGTCTTCCCTGGGTTCAAAAACCTTGCATTTCATGCTCTATATCCCTTAAATTTATCTAGTCTTCATTCATCCTTGAAATAATAATTACTTGGCAAAAATGCAGTGCATTTCTGAATAAAGGATGTAATTCATTCGTACTAATACTTGACTATGACAGATTATTAACTCAAATACATATGAAGTATGAAAAAAGTATTTTAATCATTTTTTATATTTATAAGACAAACTGTGCAACTTGGAAACAAATTTGAAGGTTGGGTGATTAGTTTATGTCTTAATATTTGAAAATTTGCATGGATATAAAGAGCAGGCAGTTCTACTTTCTTTTTCGTTGAACTTGAGTTGACTCCTTTACATTCACCATGGCAACCTCAATGATCCACACGTACACAGACTCTGAAGTGTGCTGCCCAAACTTCCCAGCCTCAATAATGAATAGGTATGAACTCCATTATATGGGATTCTCTGAACAAGTCACTGCAAAGCTGATATAATTCTAGAGTGGCATTTCTTTCTCACAGTGTACTGCCTTGAAAGTCTAGTCTTAGACTCCAACTTTTAGGGACATTTGTGTTTTTCCCCTCCTATATAACATGTAGCTAAAAACCCTTTGGTCCCCTTCTTACCCTGACATTGATCAATATAGCTTGCATTGCGTCCTTTCAGTTTAAACAAAGAAAGTAACATTGGAAGGCAAATATTGCTGGAGCAGACAACTTTGGTTTAGTGCATCTTTCCATTTAGCGGGAATGCAAGCCTCAGCGGCTCTAATATTTAACCGAGGCAGATCCCAGTTTGCTTATCTGTTTAATCTTGCTCTTTTATCTAGGCCAGCTGCCGCTCCCGTTGCTGCTGGAGCCACTCCTAATTCAAAGAAGTAGCCTTGGTATCCTAATTGTTTCAGCCTGCAAATTTGCTACCTAGAACCTGTACCCCAAACTGGCATCTGAGATGGCTCTTTTATAAACAATAGTATTGCAGTAGTTTAATGTGAGATAGGCAATTAGGATAACATTTTATTTCAGCCTTCCATCACCAGCTATTTTATCACAGTACTTTTATATGAACTGAGGCACAACCATTGATTACAGGACCAAAAATACCTGGTTCTACTTAATATTACTTAAAACCTCTTACATACATTAGTCCACTTTTTTAAAACTTATCAAGACAATTTTATACTCAAGGATAGTTTGTATTCTTTTTTTTTTTTTTTTTTTTTTTTTTTAGCTGAGCCATCCTGCTACCTGTTGGCAGCTCAGCGGCTGCTCAGCTCGGGCTGGACTCGAACCGCTGTTGCTCAGAGCTCAAACTCTTGAGCGAGCTCTTAACCAACTGAGCCACTCGGCTGACCCTTAGTTTGTATTCCTTCCATTTAACTACTTGGGTCAGTTTAATGATCTATTAATACTTATTAAAGTGAACTGGAAACTGTTTTATGGTTGGATTCCTGTTAGAGTTCCCGAAAAGAAACCAAAGCCTTTTTCCAAGTATTATTTACACTTTTTTTTCCCACTTCAAAATATTGCTGTAGATCTGAATAGTGAACATAGCATTTGTGCAACTTCCAAAACTGGATCAGTTCAACTGTCTTTCAGTTTTAATGGTTCACAAGCAAGCATGTTAGCCATGAAGACAAGACACTCTACTAGTAATGCCTTTTCGGTGGCCTTCTTTGAGACAAACGGTCTTACCGGAGATTGATTTGTTTAGTCTTAAGAAATAGAACTTCAGATAAGAGACAAAGCAAATTGTGTAGTAATGTATGCTCTGAGAGCCACTTGTATTGGAAAAAAACAAATATAATGGGACTG
The DNA here is from genome assembly GCF_001890085.2 of Hipposideros armiger. Classification (NCBI taxonomy): domain Eukaryota; kingdom Metazoa; phylum Chordata; class Mammalia; order Chiroptera; family Hipposideridae; genus Hipposideros; species Hipposideros armiger. The sequence continues at coordinate 819,413 of NW_017732158.1, forward strand.
GAGTTTTTGTTTAAACAAATGAATTATATGAGTCTAAAGCCTCAGTGGAAATCACTTCTGTTACACAAACATGCACATTGAACCCTGTGCTGACATTGAAGGTAGCTCTCTGAGCTCCTCAGTCACACTAGGTCTCTGAGGCACATTAAACCAGTTGGGACATGAAGAAAGAACACAAGGTATAAACCCCTTGAGGGCCTGTGAGTCACCATCTAGAAAGGTTCTTGAAAGGGTAAGAACATTTTATAGTTGGATCAATAGGGGCCTGAGAAATAAGTGGCAGGGTGAAGACAAGTTGAGGATTAAAAACTTTTGGAAACTTGAAGAATTAAATTACTATCCTAAGGCACTTCCCAGGAGAAAAAGACTGAGAGAGACACTTTTTCTTCAGATCTCAACCAGCAACCTTTCTAGTTGGTGAGAATTCAGCCAAAGTAGATTTGATGATCATCAGCCCTTAATATCTTAGTCCCGATGCAGAGCTGTGACACTAAGTTTTTNGGAGATGATTTCACTTGATTATATTTAAGTAATGTGAAGTGGGTTGTATTTACAGAAAGAAAGTGTGCTATTAAGAAGTGGTTAATAATTTTCGCAGGATACTAAATAATTCTCTCCAGGCACTTTTATACTCTTAAAAATTACATGTAAGTCTATTACGAAAGGACTTAATTTTCACGTTGATTTTTAAAAAAAATGTAGCATCAGTGTTTTAATGGCTTGCTTAACTTTTGAATATAATAAGTGTACTTTTATTTAATGTGTGATTCTGCTAATAATCTCTACTTTGGGTGGATAATTATAGTAAGCTCTTATACTGGCCAATTTATCTGGAAAGTTTAGCTTGATTTAAGGAAGAAGTGTAGCAAATGGACATTAAGAACCACCATTCACTCCCCACCAACACACTCCATACTCCCCACCAAGATGTGTGGAAGTGCTTTCACTCACTCAGGCAGATGCTTTATGATGTTCAGAAGTCTTCCCAGAAGTAATCGAAGCCCTTTTGTAAGCTCTGTGATTTTTACTTTTTACCCCCTCTCTTAAAGATCTTCTTTTCCTCCATGTACCAGTTTGTAGTCCTGTTGTGCTCCCCTGTCAGTAACCATGATTGTGAATTTTTTATTTTTTATTTTATACCTCATTCTCAAGGTAGGTCAGCTTTCAATGGCCACAGGACCCATGGGGTCTCCTTGACCACACCCACTGGAGTGGACCTTCAGAGGCCACCTCTAGCTCCAGGAAGCAAGGCTATCATTCCACACCTAGTTAAAACACACCTACTTTAAATGTATTCCCTAACATAGGTTTCTCTACCTTTGAAAAAGATAGAGGAACCAGAGCCTGTTCCATATGCAAACGAACCTTTGCTTGGTTTGTTGGTAAAATCAACAGAGAGAATTAGGTTTCTCCCAAAAGAGGCAAGAAGAGAGAGTCTTGGACGATAAAGGTATTACTTTTAGGTAAAGACATGGTCATAGGTAATGAATCAAGAAATAAAATTAGGTTGTTTGGTTGGTTCCTCCTGCCCACCCCCCGCCCCGCCCTGCCCCAGCAGATCAAAGAGATCAAGAAGCTTCTGCAGCCTGATTCTCCTGATCTCGTGGGCACGTGACGGAGAGCTCCCAGGGATGGCCTCTAGGTGTGCCCTCCTCTCTTTGCTGATGGACAAAGTCTTGTCCAACTCTGTCCCAGGCTTTTGAGAATATTCATGGGGGAGGGGAGCAGGTTTAAATATGTTCTAGACATTTCCNAAATTAGAGCAACTTTACCACGGCATACTTTATCGAAAGAGATTCTTATTCTATTTTCCCAGCCTGAATGAACTTTTACTTTGACAATGTATGAAATAGCATTGCAGTTGGGTTTTCCTCTTTCGCATCCCTGTTATTTTAACATAGGTTAACAGCCATTGCGTTGATATGGTTATCAGAATTTCGATTATGTCTGTGAAGAAGTTAGCTCAAGGGTGTGATCACTAGAGCAACCGCGAAAGTATAAGAAGAGAAGCCTGGCTAAGAATTTCTGAACTCAGAACAGATTCTAGGAGTTATTTCCAGTCCATTGGCTTTTGCCCTATCAGAACATTTACAGAACCTGACCGTGAAATATGATGAAACAAAAACTCTGACTTTCAAGAGCCATTACTTCTGAGCTCTACCCAGCATGAGCCAGTCAGAGTGTGAATGGCCTTAGGCCAACTCCATGGAAGAAATGCACCTCTTTCCTGGGTGGCTGAGTGCCAGGGGAGGGCAGACATGGCGGCTAAAAGGACAGGGAGTGGTGGCAAAGAAAGGGTAAGCCCCAGTAAGGACTCGCGCCCTTGGAGTTGGAGTTACATCCACTCCAAAGCCCCTCTTCCATTTTTCCTGTTTGGATCACACAGAGGAGGCTTTGGGTAGAGCAGTTTGTAGCACATCCAATCAGACTTATGAAGAAAGCTGATTTGCTTGATGAGACACCAAAGAAAGAAAGCAGGAGACAGGCAAGAAGCAGGGAAAACGGAGGGAGCTTTGAGGGAGGTGGTCAGCCAAGTCTCGTTCGTTCCTTACCTTGTGCCAGCCCCATTCACGCCTTGCCTGGTCCTCACACCCTCTTGACTTCTGTGATAGATGCTCTCCTGCATGCAGGCAGCTGGCCAGCTTGCACTGGAACCCTATGCAACAAGATCTGAAGAGCTGTAAACGAGGGTCTTCTGGACCTGGATGTGTTTTCTGGATAAAGAGGGGCAAGTGTCTGCATAGGCATGACCACTTTTTATTTCGTCCTCCTGAGGAGCACCCAGATGACCCTCATGGAGCAGGTGTGACATCTACTGCCACATGGGCTATCATAGCTTTCATGCAAAACAAACAAACAAAATAAACATTTAAAGCATGTTTTAAAAGACCTACTTCCCAAAGGCATAAAAACACGTCCATGCAGGAGCAAAAAAAAAAAAAATACTTTTGAATTGAAATTAAGGTACATATTCATTTATGAACGCTGAACCCAAAAGATCTGAGGTTTTTCCATTTTAAAGGTCACCTGGAAATAGCAAGACTTTCCTCAGTGTCCTTGGATGGCTAATTTAGACTCCCCTCCTGTTTGGTGCTCGCTGCAGTGTATGATACCCAGTTCAGGCTCTTTCTCGAGCTCACTAGTTGGAGAAGAAAGTAGTTTAGGGCTATTCTGGCACATAGATCTTTTTGGTCCAACCAGTGAAACAGGTATTATAACTGCTCTGTTAGGAGCCAAGTTCACCTAAGTTGTGTTCTAAGTCTGGGCACAGTATTCAGCCAAATGGTACTTTTATGGACTCTCTCCCCAAACCAGTTCTCTTAGGCCGTCTTTCTTCTGAAACAATTGCATATTTCTAGAGGGGAGGAATCAATGAAAAAGCTTTCTGTCTAGTTATACTTTGGAAAGGCCAGCTACAGTTTGGACAAAGATGCCTTCATAGCAGGCATCTATGGAAGCTAGGGTGATGGGTTTGAAGTCGACAAAGGAAGGCAGACTTAGCTCTTCTCCAGAAAGGTGACTTTTTGCCCACTTCCATTAAGCAGGAGCAGTCCTTAAAAACAAAACAACAAAACCTCCTGTTCCATGCCCCAGGCAGTCTCCCTGTGTAAAGCAACCTGTGGCAGCCAGTCAGGAGTCCTGACAGACATTTTCCCCTTGAACTCTGGCTCATGAGGCTTCTTGGAAACTCTGTAAGAGGTTCATTTAGGTCGACAGAGCTTACATTTAGGCCTGCCCTCTCCCTCCTGATTTCCGCCTCTGTTTCTTTTTCTCTTCTCAGTTCCTCCTTTAGAGGATCATTTTGGATGGGAAAAGTATAGGCGTGGGCTCGAAATGATGAGGTGTTTTCCTCCACTGTCTAGAGGAGTTGTAACATGTACAGGTGCTCCTGGGTGTGGGGAAAGGAAGCAAAATATCATCCACCCGTTCTTCCATGTGCTATGTGTGCCTCTGAGTGCAGAGCCCCGCTTTGCCACGTTACTCACCTGAAGACCCCAGGGACCCGTTATAACTGTTAGTCATTATCAGGAACTGAAATGTAATGGAAATTATTGTTTCTGTTTATAGATAGGTGAACTAAGGGTGAAGGGAAAATTAATATTGGAGTCAAATCCCATCAGTCTTTAGTTTCTATCTTTAAATAAAAATGTATTTCCCCCTGAATTAAAAATAAGATGCATAGTCACCAATGAAAAAATTATATGCAATATTGTACTGTATTAAACTTGCAATTGTTATAAATCATCAATGTAATATTTTTGTGACTTTTTTAGATTCTGAAAACCAGGTATGTTGAAAGAAAGGTTCCCACCTAGCTTTCTTTTATGCACATAAATTTAGTGCAAGCCACTGTTTTAAGGAGCTTTATGTGGTTGGATTGACATTGCTTAATAAACAATTGAAAAAGTTAAGCCTAACCTAGAAGTCATTTAGAACTATGAGTCACTTTCCTGACAAGCCAATAAGGCACGAGAACCTGTGTTGCAAAACAATCCCTAGGCCAGCCTGAGGGACCCTGGAACTCTATTACAGGTAGTAGTTTGGACAGCTCAGCAGCCGTGTGTTACTGTGCTGCAGAGAACAGGCTAAGGTTGCTAACCAAACAAAAGAGCTTTACTCTGACGATGCCAACTTTTACGTTTGTTTCAGAACAAGGGACGCTCAAACCACCGGAGGTAAGATGAACATTTACACATTTTTATATAACTTTTGCATTTCAGATTGTTTGCTAACTTCAGCAGGCTTGAACTCTTAGAATGTTAAATGTGCCTCTTAAAATGGAGAGACATAGAGACCCTGAGCAACAAAAAGCTTGTGAATGAAATACACATGTTTAATCAGGAATTTTTAGTCACTACCTGAAGATCTGCAGTAGAGGAAAATCATGAATATTTAATCCAAGCACGTGTGTGAATGGAACTTTCAGAATCTTCCTTATTCGGGTAAATTTTAAATAACAGTGGTAGCACCAATCTGGGGATACATTTTCCTAGTTCCCTGAGACAGAATTCCACAAAACCCTGAGGTTTTTAAAGCACTGCCTCCGAAGGCATTTCCTTGGAATGAATAGCCTAGATCTTGTTAGTATGAAAGGAAGTTGGTAGACCTGGCTCTGTCATGGAATGGTGTGCTACTGCCCAGCATTGGCTAGTACTGAAAAGTTCTAACATTGTTCATCTAAGGAGTGGGTTCATGTTTCTAGTAGTTGTCCATCTGAACACACACATAATTCATATCATGTCTTGTTGATCACATTGAGATCTGATAACATATTCTTTTAGTTTAACACAGAATCTGAGGTCTAATGGCTTAGAAGTACGTGATCTGTGTCACCTCTCAGAAGAAAGCTATTTTTAAAAAAAATATGAAAGAATGAAAAATATGGCCGATTCCAGACAACCATTACCTTGTCTTTCAACCAAAAGTAACAAATTTTTTCTCTGACCTCCAAAAAAAGAATGTCAGAGCAAAGAAAATTAAAATGTAAAATATGCATGATTCGTTATGTGAACCAAATCTCAGTGATCTGAGAATTTCAGGATAAAAGAATGACGAAAACATTCTATGCCAAATTATTTTAACACATAATAATTATATCTCATTAAGAGTGGTGTAATAGTAGTATGTTTTTAATAGGCTGGCACTTATATTGTTAGTAAAAATAATACAAAGTACAGCAAGATGTCAAATAAGAGGCAATTTTTTTCTACTCTTTTGCGTAAGCACATAATTTTTTCATATAGGATATCAAGAGTGTGACATGAGGACATTTATATGCACACCTCTTCAGTGTATCAGTTGACTATATTTTAGAATCCAGACTCTAGATCAAGGAATGCATAGAAAGAGAATAATAATTTTAAAATAGGCCCCACAAGTTCTTCCAGGGCTAAAATAAATTAATGTAAAATTTCTTTTAGTGTTTAGTTAAAAACGTAAGATTTTTTTTCACCAGGACTATAAGGATTGTTCCAGAAGTGCCAAAGAAGATCTTGGAAAGCAGCCTTTCTGTTCATCTCATGTTATTAAATTATTGAGACAGGTTTCTTTGTAGAGGTCTGAACTTGAACTTAGTGTTACTGTACATTTATCCTGTTAAATATAGATTTTTTTT
>NW_017732158.1:827542-833348 GCF_001890085.2 Hipposideros armiger
TTTTAATCCTAAAATCTAAGGTAATATAGAGCTGTTCTTGCACTCAGGTATTGTTTTTCACATTTTAACTTTACAGTTTTTAAATAGTACTGGTTTAGGGATTCCAGGAATAAGACCCAAAGGTTGACTTCCTTTCTTGCCTCCCAAGCACTTGGATAGTAGATGGTATACGGGCAAGTAGAAAGGCAGCTTCTATTGGACTTTAAGAAGGTGGAGGGCTATGTAGGAAGTAAATAGCAACAAGATATCCACCATTATATAGAAAAGATTGTCAGTTGTGTTCATTGTCCTTTATATAGAGAGCTCCAAAAATTTTCATAACATTTCAGGTAGAAAAGCGTTTTTCTTGGAAAGCAGTTTTCTTCTAAGTTATCAGATAGGAACCTGTAACCCGCCATGTTTCTCCTTATTGAGCCTTGGCTACCAAGAAGCCCAGAGCTGCGTTTTCTTCTTACTTACAAGGGCTTCCTTTATAACGACTTTTTCCAATACCGCTATCCATCTTGTTCAGCATAGCTTCATTGCTGATTTTAATTACCATATTAGCCTTCTACAAATACATTTGGAAAATAGCTGGGTTAGAAACAAAAATTATATTTTAAAACTTTCTCCAATTTGCTTTTACCTGAGAACCCTGAAAATCTGCTACACATGACTTTGAGGCCCTTTGGAAGGCTGTAAGAGGCCATTTCACCCATTTAACTTATGAGTGAAAACAGGAGGCAGCCTAAGAAAAACCCACAGCCACGTGTGCTCTGAATGAAACTGAGTCTCTACACACAGGCACAAACCCTCACACATGGAAAGAAAATTGTTTTTGGGAAATCTAAGTTATGTGGTCGTTATAGACTCAGCATTTTCTCCAGCTTTGCGATACAAAGTGAAAATTGAGCCCTTATTAATTAGTGAGATTACCATAGTTATTAGGCAGGCATTCATTTAATGCTTGTGAAATTCAGCGTGTAACCATGCATTTTCAAAGACTGGAAATCTCTTTTACATCTTATCTCTCATGTTTGTAATGTATGGTTTTTCTTAGGGATTCCTTTTCTATAATAAGAATTTGCTTTCCTGGTGCCCAAGCTGCATGCTTCGTTTGGCTTCTTAAAGAATTCAGATGCAACTGATCCATTATTAAAACATCGTTCTCACTTAAGTGTTTGCTAAAATCAGAGCCTGTGATCTCTGTTTTGAGGTTTTATACCTGCTCCTGTCTCTGGTCTGTCAGGCTTCGGAAATAGCTGAGTTCGAGTTTTGGAGATCATATGTCTTTGCTAGGAGCATTTTTCCAACCCAGGTTGTCTGCCTGGCCTTTGTTCTCTTAATTTAGGTAGTCATTATGACTTCAAACAAACAAAAAAAAAATGAGTAATAATACCCACAGACGGCAAATGAAAAGATTTCTTTCCCATAGTGTTATACCAACGACTTAACAAATGTAATGATGTTCAGGTGGAAGACTGATTAGAGAAACAAAAAGGTTAAATTATAAAAATAAACTTTGTAACCAATTGTTTTGGTCAAATTTAGTCATACCTTTAGATGGAAAAAGTGCAACATTCATTGGCCTTTCAAAGTGTCACAAAGGAATACAGTTTAATAATACAAAGTCTTTGTTTTCCCTTTCTGCACAGAAACGGACCAATGGACTCCGAAGAACCTCCAGACAGGCCGATCCAGGTGTGTTTCTGGTTTTACATCTATAATTATGACTTAGTTAGGTGATTGTGAAAGTATATGGGAATTGCTGTAGAAAGTCATGCAGATTATTAGCCTTTGTTCCTCGCAGTTTGGTATATAATGTGTGACCAGGAAGTGACAGTCTAATGTGTCAATCAATCATTTACCTGACAGTGCTTCCTTCCTAGGCCAGGGTCACGTGGTGGGTCACGCTCAGTCCTGCATTCTTTCCACAATCAGCAGTTGAGCAGGTTATTTGCTTTACTGAGCAGCCTCAGGGCGCCTCATTAATGCTAACGTATCCAACAGACTTCCCTTCCCTCCCAAACCTGGAAAGAAAATCACCTAGCAAACGGGCACTTAACATTAGCATTTCCGAAGGAGGTGAGGGGATTCTTAAGCTGGACAGCTTCAGTCTCCTCCCCATTGGGGAAAATACTTTCCTTCATCCTGCCTGTAAACTACTTTATAAAGGAAGAATGAACTTAAGGACTTTGTGAACCCGTTTTCTCTCTGGAGACCAGTTCTTTGTCTGTGGAGACATTCAGTTGTGTTCTTCTCTTTAACATCATGGGGTTTGCCCTGTCATTATTTTAGTGTAATTATTTTTTCATCCATTCAGCAGTGCCTTCCACAGTTTAATCACTGAAGATTTGTTATGTATACGGCCATATTATTGTGGGTAAAAGGAATTCTTGACTAAAGGATGCCAAATATATGAGCTTGATAATAAATCAAGTGGAACATGAACTGCAGAGTAGTCTTGCTGTGAAATAATAATCTGGGTTATGTGTTTTGTTTTCTCATCATAAGCAGTGTTCACCTCGTTGTAAAGTTTAGCTTTCAAAGTATTATAACTTCTGGCTGAATCCACACCCATGGCAGCCATGCTGGTTTACGAGCTGTTTGAAAAGATTTATAGGTGCTTTGCTGCCCCTGGCTAGAAATTGCCTCACTTGTGTCCTGAGATCAGTTTAAATATTTTAACTACAGAACAAAATTGAGGCCATTAAAGAAATAATAATAAGCGTTCTGGTTTACTTGTTAATAGTTCTAACTTTCCCAAGACAATACCCTTTTCAGAGGTTCCTCAAAAACATTTAGAAGTGACTTCTTTTCAATAGGAGTGTATGACCGTGAACATCTTTGTTTTTCTTATTTTGTGTGAGTTGTAGTTTTTCTGTTTTAAAAATTTATCTAACCCTTATAAATGTTACTTTTAAGATATTAGTTCTTCTGTGAGCATTTTCATTCAATCCATTTCTTTCAGGGAAGTCCATTTCTATATTTATGGAGTGTCAGTAGGAACACATTTAACTATTAACAATTTACTTTATATGTATCCCAAATTTTTAGGAGTCTTTAAGTTATTTAAAGGGAGGTATAGTGAATTTACAGATTATAGGTATGACAAATGGACCAATAATAAAATAGTTCATCCTCCTTTATCCTGAAGGTGATGGCTTTGTATATTTACTAACTCTTCTAATATTCCTATTTGTCCAAAGATCTTGAAAGACTTCATGAAGAGTAAAGATACAAATATAAAAGAAGTAGTGTTATATGTTAGGTAGATAATTATATATCTGTACACACACACACACACACACACACACACACACACACACACACGTGTTATGTATCTTCTCCATAGACCTTTTGTTTTGGAAAAGGACTTAATGCATATAGTTCTCTGGGTATTAGGTGCTTAATAAATATTTCTAAATGGATTAATGAATGACTATAACTTTCTGTGTGCATTGACTCACTTGCTTTCTAAATTCTTCCTGTTGACAAAGTGGACCAATGTACTAATGGAATATGGAATAATCTAGCTTTAGGAAGCATGGCTCTGAGCCACGTTGCGTGGGCTGGGGACCCAATTTAGCTGTTTACTTGCAGCTGACCTTGGGCAATTTGTGTGTTCTCTGTACTGTAGTTTTCTCATTTGTAAAAGACTAATAACAGTACCTACCTTACAAAGTTGTTGTGAGCGTTACATGAGTTGCTACATGTAAAGTACTTATAACAATGCCAATATGTAGTACATGCCAGGAGGTGGCGATGATTACAATAATTACTTTGTGGTAGAGCATGTTATTTAATATTGGACATTTTGTCATGTGTAGGAGAATCAATAATATTTGCTAGTTATTTCTTCTTAAGCAGATCCAGAATTTCATGCTGAATTTCCATTGAAGCTAAAAGTCATGTAATAACAGTCATTTTTCAGATTTGCCATTATTTTCTGCTTATCTAGTGGTTTCTGTAATATTTTGCTTATCTTTAAAAAGAGACACCATCAATAGTGGTGGTTCCGAATTTTTGAAGTTAGTAGTGTTTGTGAATGTAATAAAAAAAGAAAGGAAAAACTCACAAGTTTGAAAACATACACAATGTATTGTGGAGTTCTTTTCAAACCTAGAAAGATGTCAGCTATAGATTTGCAATGTGGCTTGTTAACACATTTAAAACCTTCGCTCTTTATTAATGGTTGCAGTTACTGTTTATAGATGATATTTGCAAATGGCTGTGCAATTTAGTTTACATTTTCTTGTCTTCTGTTGTGTGCTAAGAAATTTATCAATTTATGATCTTGACTGTTTTTATAAATATAGTAATGTGTTAGATGCAAATTTTGGTAGCTCTTTTGGATTTTTTAAATATAGCAAGGTATTTTCATCAGTTTGTACTTTTCTTCCTGAGACAGATGTTAGTTTCAGGAAAATAACACTTGCAAGAGATCAATTATTTCAGGAATATGGAGGTGCCAGGCCTTTTTTAAGAGCATGTGATCATAAATCTCAAGAAAATCTGAGCACATTGTTCACCTAAAATGGCACTCAAGGTCAAAGTTACCAATTAAATTTTAATACTGAGCTTTAAAATTTCTTTCTGCCTGAGTGTAGGCAATACACGATTTATTTTAGTTTGCATGTGGCAAAGCTGTATACCAGGATATATGTTCTTTTAATCAAGTCCATGCTTTTAAATGATTACAAAATTGTCTTATATTTGTGGGACTCATAGCATTTGTATTTAAGACCATAGTTACTAGCTTTTTAAAAATTCAGGGCATTGTTCTCTGTTGTGCTGCCTAAAGATCAGATGAAGAAAATGGGAACTATTCAGGTACCTCATCTCTTTCTGATCTTAGGTTACTAGTGTGATTTGTGATAACCTTGAATAGTAAATGAGCAGAGAATGGTTACATTGATAAGAGCTCTTGTTCTTGCTTCTCGTGTGCTCATTGTAAAACTTGATTACAAAGAGAAACCTGGCTCAGAAACACTGGTATTTACTGAGTAGATGTCTTACTGTTTCTTAGAAGAGATATCTTCAAAGATGGTCACTTTCTCTTTCAGGTAGATAGAATTGATATATAATGTCATTTCTATTTGTTCTTGTATGAAAAAAGAAATTCAAAAAATCTTTTATTATCAACTTTGTGTTTGATAGAACAGTAAGCACCAGCAATGTCATTAATTATAAAACATGGCTCCTCCGCACAAGGAATTCAGATTTTGCCTCAGGAAGGAGTATACACAGACACAAGTCTTGATTGCATACATGCATGTGTATGAATGTACATATTAAAATACTTTAATATTACATATGCTGTTTTATATACTGATTCACTATGGTATGGCATAGTGTCATAAAAACAATTAGTGAGTAGTCTGATAAACACATAAAAATCTAATTATGTAGTATGTACAAAAAAGCAAAGGAATTTGAAAAGACAGAGGCAAGTGTGGGCTGAAATTGCTTTTATCTGGGTTGTCTACGTTTTCATTTCTATAAATAAAAATTTTGTTATGCTGGTTTATTGTATTGAATTGTAATTTAATACAGTTTTTCTTAATGTTTTAATTTCAAAGGATTGAAACCAATTTCAAATCTAAACAAAATTGTTGATTTCTTTTAGATGTGCTTTTTTTAAAACATTTTTTAAATTAATTTTTAAAATTATTTCTTTTAATTTATTTTTTATTATTATTAGTTTCAGGTGTACAAAACAATGCAATAGTTATTCTTTTCACCCCTCTCAAAGTAACAACCCCCCTCCCCCATCCACTCCCTCCCACCCCCGATATCATACTTATCTATTACAATTCCATTGACT
>NW_017732158.1:834028-873377 GCF_001890085.2 Hipposideros armiger
TGAGGCCATATTGTAGTTACCAGTTTGTATTGTCTCGTCCCTTCTTAGATGTGCTTTTAAACATGCCAATGCCAATTTACTAAATAGAGAAATTTTATATTTTTAGTTTCCAAATAGATAGAAATCATTGAGGAGAAAAATATCAACCTGGGATTTTTTTAAAAATCACTGATCTAAAAATACATTTCATTTTTTTTTTGAAGAGACAAATGTATATTCTTGAAGGTTTTAGTAAATGAGCTTATGTCTGCAATAAATAAGTAATAAAGTATCCGTAGATTATACTATTTCCATATTAATCAGTCAAACCTACTTTTGTCTTTTCTGTCACCTCTAAAACTAATTTCTCATCAAATATAAATCCTAATCTAAATATTGGGAGTGTAATTGTGAATGTGTAAAATTATATTTCACATTGAAAGAATGAGCTCGAAAGAACTGGGGCAATAGAAACTAGTGATTAAGATTCATCACAGAGAAATGAGAAATCCAAGCTGTGGACATGTGCTGGGGAGCCTGCTCTAGGTTTTAAAATAGCTGATTTGTTCTCAATCTTCTATTAAACTGTGGACAATAAGACTAGTTTTGCACTAAGGCAGTTGATCCCCTTGTCATTATTTTCAGGACTACCTTTTTAATTCCCGTTGCCATGATGATGAATTTCTGAAATGTACATCCCAGTCCCTCACTCACATCTCTTTTGGTTTGGGGAGGATTAGTTCTCCCTTTAAAGCCTCATTCTGAGTTTACAAAGGGTCACTATGGCTGAGTCCATACCTTGCCACGCCAGTCTTTCCACTGCTCAGGTACCTCCAGCAGACGAATGACGGCAAGGTGAGTATTTGAAGACATACACAAGGATGCTTTAGGTGGGAAATACAGCATCAGTAATATAATTGAAATGCAACATTTGTAGTGTTATATACAGAACCTACTTCTGCGTCATTTATGCAGTTCTAACTTATAATTTCTGTTATAGTAATTATATCTTTAGAAAATAAAGTATATATAAAATTTTAGAAAAAAATTCCTCAAAAGGAAGTCTCAAACTTGATGAGCTGCATTTAAAATTTATCATCAATAAAACATTTCTTATTTGGAAGGTCAGGTATGGTCTAGGCTTCCTGTGCTGTATGTATGGCCCTGGTAGTTAAATACTATTCCATTTCAGAAGAAAAAGAGCATGCCCTGTATGCTCAGTAGACAAAGAAGCTTTAGGAATTCCTTATGGGCCAACAACCTCTGAGAATCAAATCAACTTGTTTTAGAGGTTTGGTCTGAACTAAGGTAAATACAAGGAGCCAGTTGAGCCAAAACCACTGGCTTCAAATAACAGTGTTTGATACAAGTAATGTCCAACAAGATGTGCTGTGTGGTATATGATGCACCCCCAGACTGTGCGGTGACGTTATGAATGGTGTAGTTGAGAAGGAAGTCTGGTGGGGGAGAATTCCTTGTGAACTAAAGGACACAAGACAAGGAGACAAAATATCCAACAAGTACATCAGGGAAAGTAAATTTACATAGAATTACAGATGTCAAAGTTATACGTCTGTTACTAGGTTTGGGTCAGCTCATTTCTGTATCACCCAGTATGCTTTTGTTTGTCAGGTGACATAAACCCATTTCAAAGTAGTTTGAGAGAAAAAGAAGACAGAGTGAGGGATTGACTGACTTAAGTAAGTAGTTGGTCCAGTGTTTTGGCTTCAGGCAGAGTTGGATCCAGGGCTCAAATGATTCAGGGTTCCCTTCCTCCTGTCTCCATTCTTCTTTTTACCTTCTTGGTTTCCTTTCAACAGGCACCTGAGGCAGGTTTGTCTCATTTGGTCGCAAAGTTGACCACTAGCAACGTTCAGTGTATATTGTCCCACAGCCAATAATTTGAGAGAAAAGAGAACACCTTTTTCCCAGTAAATCTAACAAAAACCCCAAGAAGGCCTTTAAATGGCCTGGCGGAGCCATCAGTTCATCTCTGAGGCAATGGCTACAGCCAGGGTACCCTGTGATTGGCGAGCCGCGTGCGGTGCCCTTCCACAATGTGGAGCAGGGCTGACCCAGCCTGTCCATGTGAAATTTGTTTTGTGTAAAAGAGAAGGACTGTGTTCACAGAAAAATGGGAGAAGGAAAGAGGAGAAGCTTGGTGTGGGCAGATCATAATGTACATCTGTTACTGTGTGTGAGTAGCAGACATTTGCTTCCTTGGGCATGCTGTGGCTGGGTTTTCCACCTGCCCCACCTGGTCCTTTTCCCATTTTGAGGCTCTTCTGTTTGATTGTTTCTTGGTATCAAAAGAGGTAAATCTGGAGGGAGGTACCTGTAATAAAATGGGAACTGCCCATTCCCAACAAAGGCTCGTGCCTACTCACAGCTCTAGTTTGCAGGCAAACCAAGAAAACAAGTTTTCTTGTCTCCCAATAGCTTCTTGTAAACCTGGCATTGTACCTAAAATACCCATTTGATATTCTCCTTTGGATGTAGGCACTATGTTTCTAGAAGGAGATAATCCTTTGTTCCCCTGTTTTCTACTTGCCTATTAGTATAGATGGTCCATCAGGTTAGAGATCTGAGGAAACAGGACCTAACACAGCTTATTTTATGCAGTGGTTAGGGAGAAAGTTGCCCTCCTTGCTGGGAGAGGCAGGATGAGAATGTTGGAGAAACAGAGAGTGCAGCCCTTGAGGCATTAAATTGTAGCCACAACTTGCCTCTGTGGCAATAAAGTAGCAATGAGGAAAAAAAGAGAAGGAGGGATAGCTGATACCAATGCTTTTAATCCCAGAGGCAGCTCTGTAATGGTTTTGCCTGAGGGCTCTGCAGCAGCATTGACCTGGGTTTGTGTCCTGCCCCTCCACTTCCTAGTTGTACCTTGGGCAGGTAAACCTGTTTTATCATCTCTAAAATGGGACAATAGTAGCAGACACACCTCTTACTGTTATTTTAAAGATTAAATGAGATAATAGATAACACATTTATCAACTAGCACATGGTAAGTGCTCTGTACATGATAAAGGTGGTGATGGTTATTACTAATATGTATACACTCCTGAATTAATTTCCTATTGCTACTCAATGTTACCATAAATTTAGCCGCTTAAAACAGCACACATTTATTGTCTCAGAGTTTCTGTGGGTCAGAAATCCGGGCATGGTATATTTCTCACAATACCTCATTGAAGATGTTAGCCAGGGCTGTGGCTCATCTGAAGGTTCAACGGGGGAAGGGTTCACTTTCCAGCCCACTTAAATACTTGGTGGCAGGGTTTGGTTCCTTTTGGGCTGTTGAACTGAGAGAGTCAATTCCAGCTAGCTCCAAAAACTGTCCTCAGCCCTTACTCATGTGGGCCTCCCTAACATGGCTGCTTGTTTCATGAAAGTGTACAAAACAAGAAGGTGACAGTTTCCTAACAAGGTGGAAATTAAAATCTTAATATAACACTATCATGGAAATGATATCCCACCACGTTTTTGCCCACATTCAGGGGAGACAACTCCTGCCCACATTCAGGGGAGGGGATTAAACAAGCTTTGAATACCAGGGCAGGGATTACTGGGGTTTATTTTAGAGTCTGTCTGCCACAAACGCGAAGAAGAGATATTGCTATTTTTCAGTGGAGGGAACCAAAGCTCTGAGAGGTAAAGTAATTTACCCAAGGTCACATAGCAACCTGGCTGGTACCAGGGCTTAATTGTAGTTTTTGGCTCCAGAGGCCTCATTCTTCTAGAGATCTTCTCTGTGCCCTACTTATGCCAGGCTCTGGACCAAGGGAAATGTATTTCCTGAAGTTTATCTGTCTAGTACAGTGCAAATGAGCACTGCGATCAGGTCTGTTTTGCAGAGTTCATCGGTGGCTATGGTTACAAAGCAGACTGATGGGTGACTTTATTTTATGCATTGTTAATTTTGAAAATGTTAATCTGAAATTGCTACGGTATTTCACTTAATTTGGACAATAAAAGCTTAGCAACAGAAGACTCCCTGGCAGAAGATAAGGCAGCTAATGAGAGGTTCTGAAACAAACAACTGTAGACACTGGCACTGGATGACACCCAGCAGAACCCACTCTACTTAACAGCTTTGAAATGGAAAGAATGATTTCCAGCAGTCTAAATGTTAAGCTTGAAAGCAGTTGAATTTTTTTTCAAAAGCCATTTTCAGGACTTAAATTAACATATAATTGTTAAACATCATGCAGTTTTGAAATCCTGCCTTCAGGTTATTTGGGAATGTTGTCTTTTGGGTAACTCTAGTAGTGGTGACAGAAATACAATAGGTATTTATCATCAAAGTATCTTTCATATCATTTATGATCTTTGATCCTTATATATATTGTTTCAATTTTTTTTCTGAATTTAAAGGTGAGACAGCACATCTCTCTCTCTCTTTTATTTTATTTTATTTTATTTTTTTAAAAACTTCATTGGGTAATTGGGGGAGGGGAACAGCATTGGGAAATTGGAGAAGGGGAACAGACAAGTTGCTGTCCTTTTGTTCTTCAGTCTAGTTGTGGAGGACATTGCTTCACTGGCCCATGTTGGGTATTGTGATCACTGCACTCTTCCCGGCTGAGGCAGTCAGTCACCAGCCATTGGATGGGCCGCTCACCATGGCTCACGGCAACTCATGCCAGCTGCCGGCCACCGGCCATTCATGGTAACTTTACAGTAACTCACTGCAGCCTTACTGCAGCCTACGCCATCGCCGGCGACTCATGGCAGCCCAGCTCCATGTCGAGCTGTTGTTCACATCTTAGCTGTAGAGGGCAGTGTCACTGGTCCACATGTGGGATCCGAACTGGGGCCCTGCTGCTCAGAGCTGGCGTCCCAAGCCAACTCTTAACCAACGCGCCACTCGGCCGGCCCACATCTCTCCCTTTTTAAAATAACACTTGACCTTCTTTGATAAATCAGAGTTTTGTAGTTTGAAAAGTTTATTTTAAAAAATTCACAAAATATAAAGAAGTATAGGAAAGTTTTCTGGAAAAATTATCTGTAATCACTTCCCTCATATAATCGCCTTTACACTTTGATTTTGTTACATATTTTTTCCCTCATACTTTTGTGTGTGTGTGTGCACGCATGCACGCATAGCCTTATGTTTATCAATTGTTTGTATTTTCAATTTGGTACTCTGCTTTTATCACTTAACATGGTTCATGAGCATATTTGTTTATTCATTTGTTCATTTAACCATTTGACAAGTGCGCAGTCTCGGTCTTAAATTTACAAGGATGGACAAGATCTGTTTTCCTTCACACAGCATACAGCGTCATGGTGCAAAGGTAAGATTTGAAAGCAGGGACGTACAGGGGCCATGCTTAAAAGGGGCACATACTTTAGTTATGTAATATCAGGAAATGATGTCTAAACTGAAACCCAGGATAAGAGTAGAGGATCAACAATATGAATGGAGACAAGAGGGTTGCACAGTCAGAGAGAACAGCTCCAGCACAGGCCTGGGGTTGGAGAAAGCACAGAATCGCTGGGTGCTGAGAGGGAAAGCTGTGTAGGATGGGAACTGAGAGGCAACCAAGGCAAGGTCTTTATTCATTCACATCAAGAAGTTTGACTTTATGCTCAAGAGCAGAGTGAACCTTTTAACCAGACGAGTGATATGGTCAGCTAGGACTGGTTTAAGAGTCATAACCATACTGTGAGGTGTATCTCGAATCACTGAATAGTCCTCAAAAATGTATGAAATGGTTTTAATATGATTTATTATTGGATTTTTCATTTTCATTATTAGAAATAGCTTACTACTTTGAGGAATATCTGTGCATAACTATATTTGCCCACATGGCTGATTATTATTATTTAGAATGGATCCATGGGAGTAGAATTTCTGGGTTAAAAACATGTGCATGCCTAGATTGTAGATACATGTATATGTTGCCACATTGCCTTTCAGAAATATTACATTGAATTATATATCCCCACCATTATTGATGTATGAGATTGTCTTACTTTATACTTACCAATAATGTATTATTCTTCTTACTTTAAGTCATTTAAGGAGAAAAGAATAATATATTACTATTCATGTCATAGTATTTTAAAACATAATATGAAGGGCCATCCGAGTGGCTTAGTTGGTTAAGAGGTCACTCAAGAGTGCAAGCTCTGAGCAACAGGGTCACTGGTTCGATTCCCAGCCCAAGCTGAGCTGCTGCTGAGCTGCCAACAGGTAGCAGGATGGCTCAGCTAAAAACAAACAGACAAACAAAAAAACAACATGATATGAACTTACTTGAGTGCTGGTGATATAGACTCTTTTTAATGTTTATTGGCTATTGGTATTGTTCTGTGAATTATCTGTTTATACCTTACCTATTTTTCTATTCAGGGTTTAGTGCTTTTGTAATGATATGTATGGTATCAACCTTCTCATGTTTATTGAAAAATACTTCTGGCTTATTATTTGTTTATATATAAAGTTTTAAACTTGCATGTGGTCATAGTTATTGATATTTTATATATGATTTTTTTTTGCTGCTTTTATGCTTAGAAAGTTCTCCCCTGCTGAATTCTGTTAAATATTTACTTCTATTCTAGTCTTATTCTTTAATTTATGTAACATTTGACCCATGCCATTTAACTTAAGTAGTGGATTAAAATTCTCTGAGCAGTTCCAAAATGTACATCAAAATATTTTTTTAGGATTTATAGTATAACACTTTACAAAACTTAAATTTACTTTTTGTATGTTGTTTGCAACCATATTACATTGTGTACTTTTAATTCTGTGCTTCATTATATACATATCTGGCTGAGATCATAAGTTGTGTATAATATGTCATAGTATATGCTCTGTATAGATAGAAAGGGAGTACTATTTCAAACAACTAAAAGTATTTAACATGGCTATAATCAGGCTTTTGTTGTTGTTGTTGTTGTTGTTGTTGTTGTCGTCGTCAATGTTGTCAATTATGACAAACTAAGATTATTTCTCCCAAGCCTTCTTCGAGGTAGGAGGAGAAAATACCTTGTAGATATTCATTTGAGTTCTGATAAATTAGAACCTCCTCCGATTGTGCTCTTTTTCCCTTGCAAATATCCATCCTCCTTAATTTTACCACTCTCTTCTCATCTTAATTTACACAGCTATTCCAGGACTAAGACTAGGCCTCTTATTTTAAAAGATCTTTAGTTTTAATAATTTTTCATCAAAGTAAGAAAATTCCAACTTCTATTCTATTTGAAAGATGCTGTAGGTGTGTCATTTCCAAAACAATGTGGAAAGTCTGTGTTTTACAGCTCTAATCTAGGAAGTTTTATATGTTGCCATGAAACTATTAGGTGTTTAATAAGTAATCTTTCTTGGGGAAGACAGTTGCAAGCAGATAGAATAACGGCTTGGTTTCCTACCTGGCTTATTGCTCCTGATAATCTGTTCAGAGAATGTGCTTTTGGATGTCCAGTTACCAACAGTTTTGCTCGGAGCTTCCTATTATTTTAAATGGCCCAAAGGAATCATGTGACACCTTCAATTCAGGATAGAACTTTCCTTCTTGAGGCAGAGAATTCTCTTTTCATTTGTTTAGAGCACATTAACAGGATAAGATGGATGAAAAATGAAAATATTCATGTGTTTCTCCACCACCACCTGCTATTATATTGCTAATATTATAGCTTTTAACTCCCAGAGGAAGAAACTTGCCATTTAAAAAAATGTAATGCTAGGCTCTGGGGATCCCATATTTTAAAAGTTATGCACCTTCCATTTAAATTCAGCTAGTATCCAAGAACAGAATCTGGCCAATGGTTTTGAGAAAATGAAATGGCAGCACCTTCTTGGAATCTGACTGTTCAAGGATGTTTTTTCTTAGCAAAACAGGAAGAAATTGGAAAAAAGCATATGGACTCAGGTTGAGCATATGATGTATTTGCAACTTGAATTGGCACTTTATTCATATTTGTAGTGTGACTTAAAATTAATTTTGGTGAAGCATTAGATTTGAGAGAGGAAAAAAAAATATCTCTATCTGGGACTAAATCAACATTTGTGGTATCTCATTAATCACTGCCTTATGTAACTACTTTTCCCACCTAAAGAGAAGCTACTGGGATGAGAAAAGTTTATAATAGTAATGCAAGTGCAGGTCTTGCCTCTCCAAAAAGAGTTCATTAATCATCATCAAAGCACAAGAACAAACATACTTGATGTCTCTTGCCAATTTTTATCAATAACATTTCAGAAAGGCAAACCTTCCCTCATTTTCCTAGTTCTTATCTTCGTCTGAAAAGGTTTTAATTTGGCTGTTATTTGATTCGTGATAATGTTATGTAAATTTAACATGCTCTGAGAATGCTCATGCATAGTATATGGCAGTAAAGTATATTGGTGGAATTTGGGTCTCTGAATCAGAGGACTGTGGATACAGATTCCTGGCTCAGCTATTTCCTGCCTGTGTGGTCATAACATGCAAAGGTGTGCTTGGTTGGTACAGGGTAAATGGCCAATAGCTGGCAGTGGCAGAAATTCTTATTTCGCTGGTAGGAAGGAGTATGGACTTGCAGTTTGAAAACATGGGTTTCAATCCAGGCTTCTGTGTAAATCTTTGGGCAAGTGAATAGCCTCAGTTTTCTCCTCTATGTAAAATGAGGGTGGAAATAGTCGCTTTACCTAGATCACAGAATTATCAATTGGCACAAATGAGATAATGCCCTAATCAAGATAGAAGACAACCTAGCCATGGCATACAAAGTAGAGTAATAAAATAAAAATAAGTGCCAAGTTATAGAATCTTTATTATTTTTAAATATCTCAGCCTCTCAGTGATAGAATTATATGGCTGATTAGTAGTTTTGATGGAATTTTAGGGTCAGCCAGAGTTATTACACCCTCTATGCAGTTTTTGAAATTAATATTTACTGTAAATTTTACAGCTCTTTTTTATTAGTTTCAGGTGTACAAAACAATGCAATAGTTATCCTTTTCACCCCTCACAAAGTGACAGCTCTCCTCTCCCTATCTACTGCCCCCCCACCCCGATATCATACATATCTATTACAATTCCATTGACTCCATTCCCACACTATACTCCACATCCCATGACTATATATGTATTAAATTATAGTTGACATATAATATTATTCAACAGCAGCTTCAGATGTACAGTGCAGTGGTCAGGCCTCTACACCGTCCATGAAGTGGTCTCCCTAACAAGACATGAGTCCATCTGGCCCCCTAAAAAATATTTACAACATTATTGATTATATTCCCCAAACTGTCTTTTCTATCCCTGAGGCAATGTTGTAGTTACCAATTTATGTTGTCCCATCCCTTCCCCTTCTCCCTCATCCCCACCCCATTCCATCTAGCAACCATCAGCTTTTCCTGTGTCTCTGAGACTATTTCTGTTTACTTTGCTCGTTCATTCTGTTCTTTAGATTCTACATATAAGTGAGATCATATGGTATTTGTCTTTCTCTGTCTGACTTATTTCACTTAGCATAATGTTCTGTAGTGCTATCCATATTGTTGCAAATGGTAATTTATAGCAGAGTAATACTCCATTGTGTAAATGTACCATAGTTTCTTAACCCAGTCATCTACCGATGGACATTTTGATTGTTTCCAAGTCTTGGCTATTGTAAATAGTGCTGCAATGAACATAAGGGTGCATATATTTTTTCAAATTAGTGTCTTGAGTTTTTCTGGATAAGCACCTAAGAGTGGAATTGCTGGGTCATAAGGTAGTTCCATTTCCAGTTTTTTGAGATACCTCCATACTGAATTCCATAGTGGCTGCACCAATCTGCAGTCCCACCAACAGTGCACCAGGGTTCCTTTTCCCCACAATCTCCCCAGCACTTGTTTGTTGATTTATTGATGATAGCCATTCTGACCCGGGTAAGATGGTATCTCATTGTGGATTTTATATGCATTTTCCTAATGATTAGTGAGGTTGAACATTTTTTCATTTTACAGCTCTTTTTAAAATAACTATGTCTTTACATTTTTGTGTGTCTCCTAGTTTTAAAAATTATTTACAAATAAGAAAAATTAATAAATAACATGGCACCTGTCTACTTTTGTTTACAATCTTCTGTTGGCTACCAAGTATCAGAGGTAGGAATGGATCCGTGGTGAAATTTTCAGGCCCTTTGGAAAACGTCTTGATTTCTTACTTGTCCATATTATGCGATGTTCCCTTTCCTGTTCATTTCTATGGCTCCTGTTATCAGAAGCATTTTTAAAAGCCAAAAGAAGAGCAAAAAATTCTGAGGTCAGGGTTGGAGATGCAGTGTGAGGTTTGGAAAATCATCGAAGACAAGCAAAGGCAGTGTCCAGCAAAATAGTGGGGTAGCTCTTTTTGTCCCCCCAAAGAAGTAAAAAATAAATGCATATGGACGCGTAGCCAGGCTTAGTCCATTTTTTAAGCCAAAACAGTCTGGAAATATGTGGCTGCGCACAGTGGACTCGCAGGAGGATTTTGTAAGGTGAAGTAGAATTAAAGTACAAGCAAGAATTTCTCTGTTTTCAATTTTAAAGAGCACCAACCCGTCTTTCTTTGTTTCTCTTGTTCTTCTTGACCTTCTTATCAGCTCTTGACTTTGTCCTTTGGGGATGGTCTCTGCATAGTCAGCATTGACGCCCTCAGAGATCCTAAGCCCACACTCTAATTGCAAAAGACTTGGGTAGAATTCCAATAAACATGTGGCGATAAGTAGCTTGGGAACTTCTGTTACAGATGCTTCTGTTATAAGACGCTACCAGATAGAAACCAAAATTCCGTTTAATATGTAACTGTCCTAATTGTAAATTTAACTCAAAATGTAAAGTTAACATTAAGACTTAGAGATGCCTACCGAACCACCTGCATTCCTTTGAGAGTACATTTTTCTAGAATTGTCACTTTCCTCCTTTTCTGTTTGCGCCAACACTCTGGAACTTCGCTCTAAGTTTTCCCTCCTCCCACCACAATGAGGGAGAAGTTGATGGTTTGCTTGTCTCTTAGGCTACACATTTCATGTACGCTACAACTTTCAATTCTTTTAATATATATGACTTATACATTCATTGGCATATTGGTGAAGTAGCCATGGGGTGAATATTAGGGTGATGTTTTGTCATGCACTGGAATTTTTATGGTCTTTATTTTTAATTGTCACAAGAAAACCCCGTGAGGTAGATATTATGCCCATTTTACAGATGAAGGAGCCATCCTGAGAGTTTAAGGCAGGTATCTGTATTCACCTAAGTTATAAACACTGATGGTGAACTTTTAACCAGTTTTATTAAAAACTTACAAAATATTTAACCAGTAAAAGCATTAGGTGTTCTTAACTAATTTAGGGGGGCACGTTCACTAAATCAGTTCAGTTCATGCAGAGATTTTATGTTATAGACGGAATGGCCTCAGACGTGGATCATGGCAGATGCTGAGGCGTGGGAGGAAGTGAGCTGAGGTCAGCTGTGAGGGAATGACCCTAGTTAGAGTGAAGAAGACTAAGCACTCGGAATTGCTCTTCTCAAGAGGAGAGAGGTATCTGACCTTGATGTCAGGGCTTCTAGGCAGAGGGAGTTTTGTAATTGCGCAGATGCCTGGGTCCTGAATGAGAGGAGACCATGTGAGGTGATTGGACAGCCCTGGGAAGGGCTTCTCTGAAGGGCCTCAGTTTGCAAGGAGGAGCAAGTCGGCACGTAAATAAATGCTCCCTGGAGTACCTCCCAACCTTGGGTCACTACAGTTCCAGGCAAGGAGGGAAGTTCATTCCATACCGCACGCTAGATCTTTCATGAGTGTGTCTTCACTTTGAGTTTAATATGATTAGGTAATAAAATCATAGCAAAACATCAGGAAATGACCCCAACCAAATGTAATAAATACTCCTTCTGTTTATTTTTATACATATTGTCTTTTCCCTTCATGACTTCATTAGGGTTTGTGTAGAAAACAGTTTGAGCATGACTTTGGTAATTTAAATAATTTATAGAGGTTGATTATATTTTTCCATCTTGTGCTTTATTGTTGGTCATGTCTGCGTGCGTATAACCATAACATAAACTATTGTCAATCAAGGTTCTCAATGCTCAATTATGGTAATATTGCTTATAATAAACCTGTTAACATTATTTTGAGTAAAAATTGCATCAGGCTAATGTGGAGACCTTGTTGGATTGTATTTCCTGTATTGTTGCCTCATAAACCATGCTCTTAAGCGTAATGTGCAGGAGGCCAGACAATAAAAGTGGTTAAGAAATTAGGCTTTGTAGTTGGCGTGGCCCAGCTCAGTGCTTAGCTCTGCCCCTTTGCGGTGGTCCCCAAGAAGCTGGTCAACCTGTTTTGCCTCAGTCTGCCTGTCTGGAGTAGGGTTTAAATTGGTAGCCATTCCAGGACTGCTGTGTGTGGATTAGCTGAGAGAATGTTTTTGTTGAGCGTTAGCACCATGTCTGGCTCTTTGTATGCACTTCACAGTGATCACTTGTCATCACCACCATCTTCAGGGTTCAGGTTCTGGGCAGGTGTGGAAGGTGAGCTGACACCTTTGAGGTGGGGCCCAGGCTCCACACCTCGGAGGCTGGTGGCAATGCTGTGATCTTATTTGTTCTGCTTTTAGGAATCCAGTCCCATTAGAGGCAGCTGTACAAGGCGCCATCTCCCACATGTCTTGCTTATGATGGCTTTTGTGAAAACTAATGGTATGTGGATTCCAGAGCTAGGCTGCCTAGATTTCAATCCAGAATCCACTATTTACCAGCTCTGTGACTTTGCTCAAGTCACTTCACCCCTCTGTGCCTTAACTTTCTCTTCTTTAAAATGAGGATTATAATACGATTCACTTCATAGGATTCTCATGAGGCTTAAATGAATGAATACATATTAAGCTCTTAGACCAGGCCCTGGCACATGGTAAATGCTATATAAGTTTTAGCTAGGATAATTTTTTGAAGTAAAATTTTTTCAGTTACCTTGAGATAATGGTAGAAGCATGCCATCCATGGAGATCATTATAATATTTAGAAGGCTATAGATTAATATTTAAAGAGAGCTGACAGTGTGCGGGCAGTTAGTGTGGCATCATCAGGATAAGAAGCCAGGTACAGCCTGACTGTCTTAGAGGGTACTGGGCTCAGTACTAGCTGTCTCTAACATGACTTACACTTCAGAAGGTAGCTGGTTAAAACTTCAGCTCATAAATTTGAGAGTGCAAGAAATAAAACCATTTAAGACGTTTTCTTAAAATCAGTTTCATTCCAACCTCGAGCCCCTCATCCCCAGCTTGGTGTTTGAAGACTGCCTGTTCCTGTGCAGCATGTGGGGCAGGGCAGTGTCTGGTCAGGAGGGTGTCTGAGGTTTAGGGCTCAACCTTCCTGGGTGCCCATGCAGCCTTTGCAGTCGTGCTGTCTCCCCAAAGAAGCCACACAGCAGCAAGCAGCCTCTGGATGCTCTGGAACCACAGACCTCCGTCCTCTTCTCCATCTGGGGAGTCTGCTCTCTCCTCTGTTGGTTTTGCCAGTTTGACTCTTCTTTTCCCTCCACTCTGGGGCACAACGAGCGTCATCTCTTCAGCAATTCAGGTTTTACAAAGGGCATGGAGAATCGGTGATTTCTAAAAGCCTTTGCTTTCTACTCGGCAAAGCTCCTTAGGGCCAGGGAACAAAGACATTAGCAACCTGCCCACAGAGAGGCAAGGAAAATACTGAGGGGAACATAAAATAAATGTCTCAGTAAATGACCTTGCTACAGAAGTACAAAAGATTGAGAGGGAAGTCAAGAGCCATGGTGATCTACAAGGTCTGACAATTAAGGTTGCGAACTTGTTGCAATGCTGTTGCTAACCTTTTTTGATATCAGGGGGATTATTCGTCATGAATTTGTAGCAACTGGACAAACAGTTTACCAAGTTTACTATTTGGAAGTGCTGAAAAGGCTGCATGAAAATGTTAGATGACCTGAACTTTTCACCAACAATTCATGGCTCTTGCATCATGACAATGCACCAGCTCACACGGCACTGTGTGAGGGAGTTTGTAGCCAGTAAACTAATAACTGTATTGGAACACCCTCCCTACTCACCTGATCTGGCCCCCAATGACTTCTTTCTTTACCCGAAGATAAAGGAAATATTATAAAGAAGACATTTTGATGACATTCAGGACATCAAGGGTAATATGACAACAGCTCTGAGGGCCATTCCAGAAAAAGAGTTCCAAACTTGCTTTGAAGCGTGGGCTAGGCACTGGTGTCGGTGCATAGCTTCCCATGGGGAATACTTCAAAGGTGACCATAGTGATATTCAGCAATGAGGTATGTAGCACTTTTTCTAGGAGTAGTGTGTGAACTTAATTGTCTGACTTTGTACTGTGCTGCCTCTTGAAATAGTGGCATGTGTCATGGTATCGTGGATTTCACTGCCTTGCATGTAGGTGTGGTGGCCATCACAGTCCTCGAGGCCCACACACCTCTTTCCAAATTGTAGACATCACCTTGCCGCAGCTCACTTCGGGATTCCCCAAGGACCTGTGCTTTTGAGAAATAAGGCACTCACCCCTGTCTCTTCTCCCCTGAGTATAAGCACTTTATACATTACTCCTGACTGCCATTAGTCAGTTGTGTGACTTCGATAAATCATTTAACTTTTCTGGGCTTTATTTTACTCTTGAAACTTGGTGAGTTGGAGTTGATTCTGATATGTATTCTTACTATCCTAAGAATTTATTTTGTAATGCAGAGGAAGGGTAAGGTGAAGGGGCAGAAGAAAGGAGACGTAGGGAGGAAACTTCCATGAAAGACTGTCCCTGTACTCCACAGGGCGTGTAGTGCTGCTTCTGAACGGAGTGACCTCGAGAGCTTTCTCCGAAAATCACTCCTTCCCATCTCTGCTTTGATTCTGGAATGTGCCCTTTTCTCCCAGTTCCTCCCTCCTCCCTTGAACCATTGCATGTACAGATACTATCCATTGCCTGTTGTTACCTTATTTCCGCATTACTAGCGTGGATACAAATCAGAGGTCGTGAGAGCTTCCATGCGCTTGTAGCCGTGTGACTTCAGTGGGGAGGAATGTGGTAGGTGCACAGCAGTACTGACATAGAAGGATCACACCCTCCCTCTGGATCGGGAGTGGGATGTGGGGGTACCTGTGGTGACCTGGCTTTGCCCTCAGCAGGGGTAACTCTGTACAGTCAGGGTGGGTAAGACTAGTTTGGCTCCCACCCTTGATCTTGTGGTATGGCTGGCAAAAGACAGGTTTGTAGAAAGTGCATTTGTGAGTTACGTGATTGGGTCTGGGTCTTATCTCCCCTGCTAGATGGGTATCTCCTTGACCTCCAGCACCTGGCTTTTATCTTTATAGTTCCCAGATCGTTTTATGGTAGGACCCTTGCAGAAAAATGTTTATCAGTGATGCACCAAGGAGGGTGGGTACAGTGGGTGTTGTCCACTGACATTGCTCACAATTACTGGCCCATGGTGATAAGAAAAATCAAACTGACTTTTAATCATTTTATTATTGTTTTAAAATTCTCCTCAGACAATGCACCCCTTATTATCTGTCTGGTGTGGACCACTCCCATCCCCTTTACTTTCCCCTAACCTTCCCCCCTACACACACACCAGGGGTGTTTAGTAAATTATTATTCAATTTACTGACTCTTATGATAGATGCTTAACTGCTCCTCTTGCCTGGAATCCTAACTTCCTTTATTGCTTCCTCCATACGATCAGAAGGATGATTTACCCCAAGGAGAACATGGCCTCTCCTGCTTACACTCTTTAGCCCGTCATCAGAACCAGTCTACAGGATATTAAATGTATAAGGGTCCCTAGATCTGGTTCGTACCAAACTTATTCCTCCCACTTTCCTCTTTCGCAATAGCAGAGATCTGGCGATTTTCCACGTGTTGCTTCCGTAGCTTGGCTCATGTTCTTGCTTCTCGCCAAAATCACCTTACCCCACTTTCTTCTCTGATTAGCTCCTCTTCATTCTTCTGTCACGTATCCATCTAAACTCAGTTCAGAATTCCTGTTCTGAGAAGCCCGTCTTATCGCGGCTCACATCTGGCGTGCTGTGTGGCTTCCTCTCCTATGGCAACACTGACATAGTATTTTTTAAGTGTTTTGAAATGATCTGGGTATGTGTGTCCACTTTCTAAAAATTTTCATAAGCTCCTTAATTAATAGATAGGCTCTCATCTTTTTGATACTTATAGCCATAGTATCTAGAACATAGTAGGAACTCGATAAATATATATTAAACTGAATTGTAAGCCCAGCTTTATAAAAGAGAGCACTGGTTTCTGGTGTACAAATTGTCTAACCTCTTTGAAAAGCTGATATGTGCTTTTATTTTTATACTTTGGAAATTAAGAAAATGTTTTTTCTTCAGGATAGCAGTCCTGTTTTTGATGATATGCTTACTTTTTAGATTAGTGTATGTAGTATATGAAAAACATTATATTTGAATATTGGTGAGTCTACACTAGCTTTGGTGCCTTTTTTTCAGGCCACAAGAACAATGAATAAATGATTCTAAACTCACAGCAATGTAAAACATGGACATGGTTATAAAGTGTTAGCCTGATAAGGTTTGCAAAAATCTTTGAGTGAAAAAATCACTTGTCTCTAATATCAACCACTCAGGGTTAAATTAAAACAATGGGACTTTCATTTAGGATCCATAATAGCTGCAGTAGAATATCAGTGTAACACTATTTGCTGGAATTAGGGAAATTTGCTGGCACAAAAAGCCGAGGCAATCAAATTTTTCAGCAGAGGTAAAATACTAGCACACCCTTCATTTTGCAAATTGGCATTTTTTTGAAACAATTTTTTGGAAACACTGTTTTGGAAATACTTGTTTTGCAAATTATCTTGAATCATATTGCATGTAATCCTGCCTATCACATTCTTCTATATATTTGGTGAAAGAGGAATTTATACACTCATTTTTTTTCACTATATATATTTTTTCAATCCGAATCTACCTAGAGTTCAAAA
This sequence comes from Hipposideros armiger, assembly GCF_001890085.2. Lineage (NCBI taxonomy): Eukaryota > Metazoa > Chordata > Mammalia > Chiroptera > Hipposideridae > Hipposideros > Hipposideros armiger. The sequence goes on from NW_017732158.1 coordinate 850,969, forward strand.
TCTATAGGATGTTTAAGCTTATTGAAGTTACAGAAGACACAGAGATATTTTCAAAGTCCCTCCAATGGAATATTATGCACATTTATTTTGTTGAGTTTTTTTTTCCCCTATTATAAATATTTAGTTTAGGACAATGCATTTCTCAAGTTCTTTTTATTATTATAGATTTTTTATAATTCACCAAGTTCACACAATACTGTCCAAGAATACAAAAGTTAATGTATTAAAATCCCATTTAAATATTCCCATATGAAAGTATATTTTAAGAAACTTAATTTTTTAACAATTTGGCATTAGGTAATTACTGCCCCCCCCCCCCGAGGGCTCCAGTGAACCCTGACTAACTGGATGAATGACAGTAACGCATACCCGACTTTAAATGCATCCCTTGGTTGATACAATAGTTTATACGGCAGTTACCACAGATATCTTTAAAACATAACTCCCTCAGCATATTTAAAGCCTGATTAGGTTTAGAAAGAACAACAAATGAAAAACCCAGGGACGCTTCAGGAAGACACCACCAGCCTTAGCAGCCTGGGAAGCAGGTTAGCGGGAGAGTTCCTCGGTATTGGGGAATTGACGCTTTCTGATGGACAGCTGCCCCATTCTGAAAGTGATTTCAGCCGCCAGCATTTTAACTAGTAGTTGGATAGAGTTCGAAACTTTTAGCTTCTTGCCTTGCCCATTCCTCGTGTGCTACTATGTCTGTTTCTACCCATTAGGCGTATAAGGAATATGCTCCTGTGAGCTTTTTTCTCTAAAGTGTTGCTTATCACAGAGTTTTCGTTTGGTTAGTAAATATTCTTGCTAAAACTGCATCATATAACCTGTCATTCTGGTTGGATTTGGGACATAAGACACTTTAAGACCAGTGGCCTGAAATACAATCTGTTCAACTCTCGGTGCTTTCAGTAAAATAAATAGGAAAGAGAAGTATTGGATCTCCAAAACGTTGATCATGGAGGAGCAGCTGCATGTGGGCTCTGGAAATGGCTCTGCGAGTGTCTGTGACAACTTATGCCTCGGTGACCTTCTTTATCCTTTCTGCCTCAGGCAGACACTTTTTTCCCCCCTATAAAAATCCTTTAAGGAAAAATCTGAATCGAAGAGACTAAAAATTGAAAAGGTATTTTTTCATGCATGTATTTTTTGAGCTACTCTAATGTTTCAGCCTTAACTATAACGTTTTAAAAATAATGTGTCATTGTTTTTAAATATAATTTTAATTGGTGAAAGGGGACTAGGTGCATTTGTATTGATGACACGTGGGAATATAAATTCGTCAATAGTCTCATTTTGCGAAGGGGATTTGATGCTAAAAAACATAGCAACTCAGTTTTTAAAAAATGACACAATCCCTTGAAATACAGTGCTCTGGTTTTAAAATTTCAGGTCTATACCATGTGAGCAGTTAGTCAGATTATGAATTTAAATTTGCTTTCAGAGCTGTTTAATTCTTTGCTTAGAGGCACATAATGACTTGAAAATCTAAACAATTATTGTTCATTTAGGAGAGAAAAATACTTCTCCCACCCAATCTGGAGTGCCAACTTTATTTTCCTTGGCAGATACAGTTGGAGAAATTAGTTATTTCGGAATCCCAGAGTATGTTAGATATAGACTAGAACTACAGTTGTCAGGATATTTGTTCTAAGGCCTTGGCATCTAAAGCCATACCTCAGTTGAAATAGAGAATTTGATGATACACACACACACACACACACACACACACACACACACACAAATGGGCCAATTAGGCCTTTATATTTGTATAAGCAGAATTACTCAAGAAATACATGATGAAAAATGTTATTAAAATTATTTTTTAAAGTTTATTCATTAATGATGAACATTCTCACAGCCTTTCATTTATTCCACAGGCATTTCTCAAGAGACTATTGGGTACCAAATACCATACTAACGATAGACAGTTGAGTAATTCATGGTCCTTGACCTTGTGAAGTTTGTATTTTAGTGGGGAGAAAACAAAATAATAATATACAATTTATGTTCAATGCAACTATTTTTGTAGTAGTAATTAGAAAGGTGGCGGGAACACAGTGGAACAAAGGGGAGTGTCTGCCTGGGAGGGTGGGGATGACGTTCGTTCCCGAGGTGGCAGCCATGAGGGATTGGACTGAACACAGAACTACTAGCCTACTCGGCTTGTGTGCGCATCACACAGGTGCCCGGGAAGGGAGCTGGCAGAGGGAGCTCCAACCAGCATTCCTCAGCTCCCTGCAGGTCCTGGCAGGGGAAGGTGTCTTTCCTGAGGAAAGGGAGCTTTTTGTTTGCACAAATGTGCCATCTGCCTGCCAAGCCCACCCAGAGGGGTGCTCGTTCTAAGTCACATACAGGGACAGTATTGCCTAGAGGTGGCCCTGGTGGCTGGCCATTGGAATGACAGAGAATGCTGGATTGCGCCTGTGTTTACGGTCAGGCCAAGGAGTTTTGGACTTTATTTTCTAACAACCAGGGTGTCATAAAAGGGTTTTGTTTAACAACAAGAGCAACTATACTTAAATGATTTTATAAAAGAAACAGATGTTAACCATATAAAATTTAGAAAGTGTAAATAAGCATAAAGTTCTTATAATTTTGCAAACCTAATATAACTACTGTTAACATTGTGGCATGTGTCTTCATAGAATTATTTTGTGCTTCTCTATGTATTTTTTTAACAGAAATGTGGCTTTATTGTGTATATTATTATTTTGTAACGTGCTTCCCCTCATCCCCGACAACATATTTGAACATAATTCAATATCATTAAGCAGTTTTCTATAACATTATTTTTAAATTTCAGCTTGCTGTGTAGTTATAAGGATGTATCCTAGATCTAATTTAACCAAGTCTCGATTGCTATTCATTTAGATTGTTTCCAATTTTTTCATATCATAAACTGCCCTGGAATGAATGTTTGACAGATAATCCTAATTATGTTTTAGAAATGAACTTTTCCGTGTTATTTAAAAGCCCATGAATTTTTATAAGAGTGCTTTTTAAAGTCCCATTTTTTTATAGGAAAAAAATTTCACCCACATCATTACTTGAACATATTTGCGAGCTCTCTTAGTAACAACAGGACTTTTTCCCCGTTGTAGGCCCCTCCCCTGAATCCTTGATGAGGTTATATCCCCTTGCTTTGTTTCCTTAGCACTTGCAATTTCTCTACCATAAAACTCCTAATGCTTTGTAACAATTGCCTGTATAGATTTTTTTTTTCCTCTAGTAGATTTCAAGTTTTGTGAGGGCAACAACGTACCTCTCTTGTTTATTATTTACTCCCCTTCTAAACACAGAGTAAGCATGTGGAAGATTTTTTTTTAAATTAATAAATGGATAAGTGGATGCCTTAGGAAAAGATGAAGAAACAGAAGCTAAAAGCCAAAGTACCCGCAAATAAATTACCTCCTAGGGTTTCCTTCACTTAGTGAATGATGTTTTTCATAATGGGGAAACGAATGTAAAGCGAATTTCTATGTGTCAGAGAGGAAAGCTATAAGACCACTGGTCACCGTACTTCTGTCTTTCTGTGAAGAGAGATGGATAGCTAGAAAAACTGGCACATGAGTTAGTTTCTTTTCTAGTTATCATGTTTCAAAGCCAAGGGAGCTAAACCTTCAAAATGCCTTCCCACTCACTTGTGATAATTAACATGAAAATTACACAACCCAGTCCAGCAAAAAAATAAATCTTCAAGTTTAGCACCTTGAAAGTGGTGTCCACTGTTAATGCTGTTATTCAAAGAATCATAGCTTGGTGGGAAAAGGTCTGCAAGGAAGAAAATCCCCTTTTCTAAGCATTGTGGAGTTCAGCATGCTCTAGCCTGAAACTAACACAGGATAAACTTGGAAAGATAAAACATAGAGTGGGGAAAGAAGTGAGTAAATTTAAGATGAATCAGATTATCCATGAGAATGCTTTTCAGATGCCAAGTAATTTTTAGTTGTAAGACAGTGTTTGGTTGGTTGGTTGTTTTTCCTCACATATGTTGGCATTTTAGGAGCTTTCTTCTGTGTAGAGGTGGGAGAAAGAAAAGCATAAATGTTTGTTCTTTTAAATTTTGTGTTCTGGCTATTAGTCAATTAAGATTGTGAAAAAGGGCCCTGGGAAAGGTCTGGCATAGCCCTCATTGATATCCTTTTGTTTTTCATTGGGGGCTTCATTACCTAGTCAACAGATTTTATAGAAAACTCTTTGTATGTTTAAACTCATATATGAAAAGAAACCTTCAAAAGAAAACAAAGAACAGGTAATTATGTATCCCTAAAACCTAACATAGTAGCTGATACATAGTAGCTGCTTAGTAAGTAGTTCCTTAAAAAATATGAGTAAACTGGGTCACTTTTCTATAAATTCTGAAAATGCAATGTAAAAATAGAAAATATCTTTGTAGCTATGTACTTATATGTAGTTATATTTACATAAAAATAAAAGCATTTCCTCATAAAAAGAGCACCACACTATCAGTACCCATGAGTACTTGAAAGAAGAAACGTCATAGTCCTAGCTGATTTTCTTTATGGCTGTTGTCAAGTGCTGGGATTTGTAGAATGCTTAGAAGTGTAAGTGGTTCTTCTCTTTGATAGGAGCATCTGTAGCCATTTACTTATTTATAAAAGTGAATTTCTTTGAATTTATCTAATCTCATTTCTTATGTATAGCTTTGAAGTAACAGATCATACCTTTTTATTCTCTAGCTATATGTTTTATAATGGTACATTCTAAATTTACATGTTAGTAACTTTATTGAGACTTTATTTGAGTAACAGTGGTGTTTTTTTTTTCATTAAAAAGATATATTGAAGTACTGTATCCAGTAGGAGAATTGAAGCAAAATGACATTTAATGCTCACATTCTCATATAAATTCTATGCCAAAATAAAAACTAGGACCCCAAACTGCAGAGTTTCTAGTTCTATTTCTCCTGCTTTACTAATAGCAATTAGTTATAATTTCTCTTGTGTGACTGTGCTAATAAACTAATTGAGTATTTAAGTTGCTGGACATACATTTTCATTAGTACCTGTGAAACACCTGAAAATATCACTGAGTAACAAGAATGTAAATGATGTTTTAATTTTCAGCTCTGTTTCGTGTTTACAGTTAATAGAACTTTCATCATAAGATGTGTTCTGTGGGTAACAGAAAATATTTTGTCACAACCTTTGCATTGAATTATGTGTTTTGCTGTACCTCTTGTAACTGTGTGGAACTTCAGTTGACCTCTGCAGCTGTGTCATGCTGAGATCAAAAGTAATATGTTCAAGGTTTTGGGAACCTGTGTGGTGCCTAAGAGATATACACCTAGAGGCAAGTCTCAGGACAAAATGTCAAGAAGAATTAAGTCCTCATGTTTAATGATTCTTTCTTAGCTGCCCTCTTCTATAACACTCATTATTACCTGAGATAGCCAGGAAGGAAAAGTAAAGAGAACGTAGGCTATGAAATTTGAAATTCTGCTTAAAAAAGGAATTCTTATTTTTAGGCTATGACTTTATAGATGTGGAATTTGCTTATAAATGTCACCTTTGTACCATATTGACCTAACCTTTTTTAGATTGTTCTGTTTCATAACCTGAAGTCTGACTTTAATTATTCAGGAAATAGAAAGGATTGTCTTCCCTGAAAAGCCTGTGATGGGTCCTGCTGGGGCTGCAGGTTAGGCTCGTTTGCAGGAGTGACATTGACTCATTTCTTGCTCTCTGGGGACCCTCGCTGGGAGCTTTACTGAAGAATTGTCACAGGTCATCAGAGGCACAGGAGAAGGGCCTAGCAGGCTGCATAGGGTGCAAGGATGATTTCTATATAATAGGACCTCCCACTCATTAACAGTTCAGTACCTTCTGCTGTCATTCATTGCATCTTAGTCAACAAATCCAGACATGATCAAATGATGAAGATTTAAACAAAGGTCAAAGCAGCAGCAGCACTATTTCAGTGCATGGCAAATTGTGTTGGCTAACTTCCATTCACTGAAAATACCGTTTGTTCCGTGTTTCTCCTAGCATTCATGACAAATATAGGATAAACTACTTTTTTTTTTCTTTTGTTTTTTTTTTTTTAGCTGAGCCTTCCTGCTACCTGTTGGCAGCTCAGCGGCTGCTCAGCTCGGGCTGGACTCGAACCGCTGTTGCTCAGAGCTCAAACTCTTGAGCGAGCTCTTAACCAACTGAGCCACTCGGCCAGCCCAGGATAAACTACTTTTTAAGGTCATTTAAAATTCTTCAAAGTAGTGTGTTATTAGAGAAAGTACCTTTAAATAAAATTGAGAAAAACATTTGTGAAACCCGAGCCTCCTCACTTCACCTGACATCGATGATGTCACCTCCAGTGACCCTGCCCCCTGCTCCATTTGAGCCATACATCCCCTCAGGCACACCTTGGGCCTTGTCATCCCCCAGAGTTGATCCATTTCTATATTAAATTCTAATATCTCATTCTCTCACCCACGTCTTAGGGACCTGCTGCCCTTTGACCCCTCTGCTGCCTTTCTACTCATCAGCCCCATCCGGTGTTCCCTGCCTTGTCTAATTAGCTTAGTTTCTATGGCCCAACTCTTAGGAGCCACTCGTTTGCCTGTGTCTGAATCAACCTGTCCTTGCTCATCTGGCTGGATTGCAGATTCCTGCTGAAGGCAGTCGTTCATGCACAGCGAGTTGTGCCTCTTTCAATGTGGGGAGATTGACCACCCTCCCTTATGTCTGCCGATGCCTACTTAACTTCCATTTCAGCTTAGCGTCTACTTCCCCTTGAAATCTCTGAGCTTCCTGAGTTAGGTGCTTCAGCTGGGCACTTCCATAGCGACATGTCTGCCACCATCACGGTGATGTTACACTGTAAGAGTGTGTGTATTCCTCTTGGTCCCTACTAGATGCTGAGCTCTTTAAGGAAAGGGACCTTCTCTCTTACTCATTGTTGCATCCCTAATGCCTCTCCTATTTCTTGACTAAGTGAAACAATCAATAACAAGGCAAGGAACCAAGCAAACCTGTAGATGAATGTGTTTTAAGTATCTGTAACTCTAAAGTGTTATATTCATTGGAAAGTACTTGTAACTTTTCAAAATGTTTTTAAACTTACTTTCTCAGTTTCATACAAAATCATTATATTTGGTCTCCGTGAAACTTGACAAAAACAGATATATCCTGTAAGGTTCTTTTTATTTGGGAGACAAAAAGAAAAAGCAATTTGGAAGACAATGGAAAGCTTGATACATATAGCACACTACAGAAGTAGCTTATGAGTTTATTTGTTTGAGAAATAGTCCCTAAAGAAATCTTAGAATTGAAAAGTAATGTAGTACTGAAGTTGCTCAGGTGTACACCCTGGTATTTTTTTAACTTGGTGTTTACCATGCCCTCTTGGATGTTTAATTAAATTTGACAACTGAAAAACAAAAGTTACTGCCATGAAACATACTGCCATGTTTCTTAGTGCTTAGGTCAAGAATGAATATATCATAAATTGTTAAATCCTTGAAGATAATAGGAAAAAGAAATATTAATTTGGTTTTGTCACATGTTTGTCTTAAAATTGGCATTCAACTCTCACAAAATAAAAAATTCTCCTGAAAATTAAATCACTCATTGTTACCAAGTTTTTACCACATGCCAAGCACTGTGCTTGGGGTTAATAAAACAAAGATGAATGATTTAGGCAGCCTCTGCTGTAAATATAAAAATATTATTTTGTGATTTTTGTAATGAATCAAAGTATGTTTTTCTATAGAGAGGTAAAAATTTTTTACAGACACAAAAAATTGTAACTTTACTGTCACAAATTATACCCCATACCTTTAAAGGGCACAATAGGATATCCTTATTGTTAAAACTTGAATAAAATACTTGACTAGGTTTTAAAAAGAAATGTAGCTCCAAGGTAGACGGAAATGAGGGCCCTCAGCAAATGTTTATTGATTTTTTTTAAAATTCAAGTTTATTGGGGTGACAATGGTTAGTAAAGTTACATAGTTTTCAGGTGTACAATTCTGTAATACATCATCTCTATATCACATTGTGTGCTTATTGAATTTTTGAACAGAGTTACTAATTGATGTCAATGCCCAGGTACAGAGCTACATGAAATATTCTTTTCTACAAAGAATCATGCCTGCTTTTTCTCATACTTGAGCTCAATCAGACCTTTTTGTATGATCTCATCAGTATTAGATACTCAATACATGCATACTAAAAGGCTTGTTTTAGCACATATTAGGTTAAACCATAGGAAATTGCCTTTTTTTTGTACTTCAGAAACAGTCAACAGCAGCCAATTTCTGTGATTCAGCCCTGTATGTATCACACTTCTATGATGGGATGAACACTGGTGAAGAAAGAGAAGTTTTGTTCATTGTCCTGGAGGAGTTTGTCTTAATGGAGGAGCAAGAAACATGCAAATGAAATGATCAGACTCTGTCCAAGAACTCAGGAGAGGGTCATTTTTGGGGTCAGCCATTTTTCATAGTATATAAAGTTAGAAACCAGTGCTTTGGTTTTAGAATATAATGTGTCATGTTAGTATATTATGTGTTATATTCAGGTGTTTTTGTAAATTGTAATTGCATGTGAACTTGGTGTTAAGTGTCTTGAGGCAGGATGTCTACTGCAGTCTGCCTTTTCTGTGCACAATCCTGTTCTTACCAGTGTAACTACCTTCCAGATGATTCATGACGTTTTGGCACAATTCCTAATTGTATCATTTGTCTTTTCCTTTTCCATCCACTTTTTACATTTTAATAATTATTGCTTTTATTTATTTATTGTTTTATTATACCTTTAGGATGTAGGTTCTATTTCATTTTTATTATCTTTCAGATGATTAGAAGCAACTGTATGTCTAACTATTGAACAAGTTGAAACCATAACATGATTTTGATATTTAAGGTTGAGGAAAGAAGCTCGTTATATAGCAAAAAAAAAAATAAATAAAAAAATTGCTAAAAATTTAGGGAGTAAATAAAGCTAACCTTAAGGAAGGAGGAACGGGAAAAACTAGAGGGAGAAGTAATAGTTTTTGAATTGATAGGCGACAGAGGAAATCAAGATTTTTTTTGAAGGGCAAAAAAAAAAATAACCAAAAACAAAAAACAAACCAATACTCTTCCTAAAGTTGACATTTACATACATTTCAAATATTTTAAATTGAAAAATTGTAGAGGACAAAGGCTTTATAAGCTAACACCTTAATGTTTTAGTATTCACAATCAATTTATAGGAAGGAGACAGAATATATACTCCCAGTATGATAATTTCAGGGCTATAGAGATTTTGAAAAGAAATCTCTGAACTTCCTATAATACTTCGAAGGGTCTGTTGTTGCTTATTAAAGTATCATTCCCACTGGAATATTTTGAATCTGATTCTTTCTCAGCTTCCTTGGGAAAAGGTAGTGATTTATTCCTTTAGTATTAAAACCTGAAACAATCATGTATGATCATTCCATAATCTTCCCTTATTTTTCCTAGTCAACCCTGGATTCTACCGTCAGTGGGTATCTGTTCAAACGAACACCATTTTGTGCTTTTAGTTAGCTATATGTAACTGGTCTTGAGTTTGTTTCATATGTAAATGAAAATCTTTGACCGAATTACCCTAAGAACCTTCTTTGATAGAATCACTATTCTATGCTAATGTACAGTGTTTCCATTGCTTAGAACACTATTATTTCAAAAAGATATACAACTCATTGTGGTTTCTGTTATTCTTCCCTCTCTCTCCTTGTTATAGTTTTTTTTTTAAGATTTTATTGGGGAATTGGAGGGAACAGACAAATTGCTGTCCTTTTGTTCTTCAGTCTAGTTGTGGAGGACGTTGCTTCACTGGCTCATGTTGGTATTGTGATCATTGCTCTCTTCCTGCCTGAGGAAGTTGATCGCCTGCCATTGGATGGCAGCTCAGCTGCTCACACCGGCTACTGGCCACTCACGGTAGCTTATGGCAGCCCACTGCAGCCCCACTGCAGCCTATGCCGTTGTGGGGGACTCACGGCAGCCCAGCTCCAGGTCGAGCTGTTGTTCACCATCTTAGCTGTAGAGGGCGCAGTGTCACTGGCCCATGTGGGATCCGAACCAGCTGCCCTGCTGCTCAGAGCTCATGCTCCCAAGCCAACTCTTAACCAGCAAGCCACTTGGTCAGTCCTCCTTGTTATAATTTTAAGAAGGAATGTTCCTGAGAAGGGGACAGTGTTTTCAGTTTATGTATATTCTGGTTGTTTATGTATATGTTGGTTGTTGATTTTTGGTCCCAGTGAAAGGGAATATAAACAAACATTTTACCACATTAAAATGAAGATACAGAGCCATCTTCCTCCTGTGAAATATTGCTGGTTTTGAGTGATAATTACATATTCACTCGATTTCAAACTGATAAATTTATACACTCAGTCTGCTCACATCTGAATCCATAAGATTGTAACTAAATGGCTCTATCTGATTTGAATCACCCTTTTCATTTCAGAAAAAAAGTTAAGGAAGGAAAAAAGAGTCAAGGTAAAAAATAAAGAAAAAACTCAACCTCAGAGATACCTGTCAGATATTGTAATGGTGGATCGTAAGAGTTTGAAAATGGTCTCATAAAGGTTTATAAAGACTTAGCAGGTGGGAAGTTCTTTCAAATTAATAATTTCAGTGTGGTGCCATTTTATAAAGAGGAGGTGACTCTTCCTTCTACTTTTCTTTTTTTCTATTTCAGAAGTTTATTACAGAAGTATGTTCATAAGAAGGGTGAAGAGATCATTCAATGTATATGCATTTTTATGTAATGTGTTGATTGTTGGTCTCTGACCTAGGGGCTCGCTGGCCTCTCAAAAAATCAGCACATCAAAACGATGGCCCAGAGTCTTTTGCTTTCTCTGAAACTTTGCCAGACAGGAATACCAATTGCACATGTTCCTCATTTTAACTTGTAAATCAATAACTGTGTCTGCACATATCTGACTCTTTGGGGAATGCAACTAAAGATGCTCTCAGCTACTCAAGCAAGTGTATCCCAGGAAGGTGGGAGGTCAAGAGAAAAGAGAGTAATAGATAAGAGCAAAGCGAGGGAGAGGACAAGATGAGAGCAGACTGTTTGGAGAAGGTAGAAGCAACTTTCTGTGTTAGAACTTGTGGTATTTTTATGTTGATTAAGCAATTGAGTGTACGGGAATAAAAAAGGGTTCTTTTTCCATAAGTGATGTAAGTCACCTAATTTAAAGGGTATTCAGGATGAGTATAAATTATTAAGAGAGTCATTGTTAAGGACTTTTAAGAAATGTATTAGCAATTCTGTGCATTATAAACAATTTTATTTCTTGCAAAGCTTCAGTTATATGTTGCATATTGATAGTTATAGGTAAAAGCACAGATAAAACAATTTCAAAGCAGAAGTAATGATGAAGTGGTAGTTTGTCCAATAAAATCTGAATACTTTTATTAAAAGCTAAATTTGATTATGAAAATAAATGTTTTTTATACAAATTTAGGCAGTATAAATATATAGAAAAAAAGGAGAGGAAACAGATAATTAGTAAACAAATAATGATATGAATTATAAATTGTTTCATAATATACACTGTCTTGGCTGGACCACTTGCTCAAGGTGGTTACGCAACTGCAAAAAGGCCAGTATGACAAAAAAACAGTAAGGAAGTGTGAAATTGGGACAAGAGACAAGTGTGAGACTGAGAGTTACCACAGGCCAGAAAAGATGTGGTCTTTGTAGGCTATGGTCAGGAGTTCAGATTTAGTTTCAGTGCAGGGGGAAGGGTTTTAAATAGGAGAATGCTATTACATAATTCATATTTTGAAAAAGTCATTCAGCTGGCTTGTGTGTAGGATAGTCAAGCGGATCATAAGAGTGGGTGAGGAAAGGTCATGAAAAATAATGCTTGAACTGGGAGGAAGAAATAAAGAGGGGAAGAAATAGTTGATTAGAAAGCTATTTTGGAGGTGTAATCCAGTGTGTGTGTATTTGGAAGGGTGGCTATTGGGGGAGAAGGATAACTTTTTTCTTCTTTCTTTCTTTCTTTCAAAAGATTCATTGAGATCAAGAACACGATCTTTGTCACCAAGATGCTCACAGTCTAGTATATGTAAATTCTATTGAGACTGTACATACAAAGATGCTTGTGGTCTAGCGTGTATATTTTATACTAGTTAAATAAATAATTTTGGTGCGGTGAGTGGTGCTGAAGCAGGAAGCATGAGCATCTAAGGGAGCATACTCATATGTTTAAGGCACTTAACCCACACCTAAAAGAATATCAGTAGGTTTGTGAGCAGAAGTGATATTTGAATTTCAAGGAATGAGAGGAGTAAGTGAAATTTTTTTTCCCCCTTGGATGGGGTGTGAGCTGGGTATGCAGACAACAGCAAGTATACGCCAGGAAGAACGTGCAACATATGAATGTGAACTTGACCTGTTCTGTAAATTTCAAATCATTCAGCAGGATGCATGTATAAAAAGAGTGATGGAATGGGTCAGACTCTCAAGATTATGTATATCAATTTAAAATTTTATCAGCTGCTTTCATGCAATGTCATTGACCATTTTTCTGTCCTTTATGTACTTTAAGCTCACTTCAGTCTGAGAGTTTTCATGTATTTTATTCAGCTTACCTATTAAATTCCCACCCATCCTGACCCCAAATGATTACTGCCTATCCTCAGGACTTCAGCTTGATCTGATCATTTCCTAAAAAACACCCCTTCCACGCCCCTCCTCCCCCGCCACACCCTGGCCACTCTCTAATCCAGGGTCTTCTCTAAATTCTTTTTTATAATACTTGTATAGAGTATGATCATGTTTGTCCATTTGTGGGTTTTTTTTTGTTTTGTTTTTTAAAGGTTTTATTGGGGAATTGGGGGAGGGAGCAGCGTTGGGGAATCAGGGGAAGAACAGATAAGTTGCTCTCCTTTTGTTCTTCAGTCTAATTGTGGAGGATGTCGCTTCACTGGCCCATGTCGGTATTATTATGCTCTTCCCAGCTGAGGCAGATCAGCCACTGACCATTGGACGGCCACTCACAGCGGCTCAAGGCAGCTCACGCCAGCTACCAGCCGCTCATGCTGGCTGCCAGCCACTCACGGTAGCTGATGGCAGCCCACTGCAGCCCCACTGCAGCCTACGCTGTCGCCAGTGATTCACAGCAGCCCAGCTCCTGGTCGAGCTGTTGTTCACCATCTTAGCTGTAGAGGGCGCAGCGTCACTGGCCTATGTGAGATCCAAACTGGCGGCTCTGCTGCTCAGAGCTTGCGCTCCCAAGCCAGCTCTTAACCAACGAGCCACTTGGCCGGCCGGCCCTGTCCATTTGTTTTTATGTTTGCCTTCTCCACTAAAATATGAGCTGTATGAAGGAGGAGCGTATCAGTCATATTACAGCATTTCCAGTACCTAGGCCAGCACCTGCGCATGAAGGATCTGTAAATATTTGTTGAATAAATGAATGAACTCATAGAACAAAGAATGAAAACTAGGTTATTGCAAAGTGCCCTTATTCATTTTCACTTTTACTTTTTCTTATCCTTTAGAGATTCTTTAGTATGGGATGGTTAAGGTTTTATTTAACCATCCTCAATGTGTTAAAGCATCCTTAATTGCCTCAGGGATGGGGGTTTCTACTCAGAGGGTAAGAAAACAGCCCATGGTATCTTCGCCATAGTGACTCCACATCTCAGTACTTTCCATCCAGGAGAAGAGCACACAGGGCTTAATCGGAATCTTTCAGGACTAACAGTTCTAGAAAGTAGTGATCCCTGCTGTCTCTTCTCAGAAGTCAGTAACCATGTTCCCTGATGACTTCCAGATCTGCCTGTTACTTTCATGTCTGTAAGAGCAAATTTGATCACCTTATTTCTCCTCCTCCAATGCAGGCTGCCCCTTCAGACAACCCCTTTACGCCTCCTCCCCAGGCCCTGGTGTCTCACGTGTTGGCCTCCTTGACTGCAACCTTTGGCTTAATCACCATCCCTGATCCGCTGGGGTGTGGTCAGAATAGCAGAATGCTGTGGTTTAAGTGATTATACCTTTTTGTAAAAAGAACGACATGTAGCCACTTGTCTACAGATTCACAGACGTGCATGTGGACATGTCAAGCACTGACAGTTCCATAGATTGCCAAGTATAAGGTACATTTATTTTTTTAAGTTGAGAAGTGTTTAGGGCTCTTTCTTTGAGATACACCAGTGGGAGTTAATACTTTCCTCGTTGGGGAGCTCTCAGTCTTTCACCAATGGAAGGAGGGTATTGCCTCCTCTTTTCCTGCTCCCTAAGGTAACACTGGACACCCAGCAGGGACGCAGAGGATCCCCAAACATATATCATTCGGTATCAGGTGACCTCTTCTCTGCCACAACCTTGTCCCCTGAACATTCCACAGAATGACTAGCCCGCAGCCCGGAGGACTGAACTAGGAGGCAGGAAAGCATGTTTCTAGTTCCATTTCTGCTTCCAACTACACAGCTGTATGATGACTTTAGACAATTTATTTACCACTTTGGTTCTTAGTTTTATAAGGTAGACAATGAGGTAGTTGGACTGGGTGATCATGCTCTTACTTTGAAATTGTGTTCCTTTTCTATCTGGAAAGATGTTGGAATAGCTCAGCCTGTGCCACTCACACTGGACTTCCACCAACCCCAGGAGGGGTCGTTTTCTAGCCTGACAAACCCTAGCACATTCTCCTAGAGTTCTGATCTTATTTAAAGATTTTAGGGGAACTTTTTTTTTTCACTAATACACATGTAGTCAATAGAATAGACTGTTACATTTACATGGATTTTTAAACACTACATGGAAATTTATATTTTTTACAGAAATTGTGTAATTCTTTTATATTTAGTAGCCTATAAAATCTTTTTAATAAATGGAAACAAAACTTCCAAAGGCATGATTATATCTTTCGCCCTTGATTTACTAATACTCCAATAGGTAGTGTCAAAGAGTGATTAGTCAGTGTTTATCAAATTGGAGGAAGGTATCTCTGTCTGATCCTTGTTTTTATATGAGCAGTGACAGTGATATTTTCTTCATTTGACTCATCATTGTTTACAAAAGTAAAGTAGCCTTCTCTGGGTGAAACTTTGTGAAATAATTGATGGGGAATGTTTCCTCTGTGAACAATTAGTACTTTTAGACCAGTTTGTTTTCCACCAAATTGTCTGCTTCTGTTGTAACAGATGGTTTCCATGATAAGGCTCCTTTTGCTTTGTGAAGACCAACACATGAATGAAAGTGCCTTGCTTAGTTGGAAGGGCCCTAGAAGATGTGGTGGACAAGGGATGCCCAGCATCCCAGACCCCTAACTTTCCAGCTGCTCAGTCTAGTCAGCCTGGTCATCAGACCTGATGGTTTGATTGTGAACTTGTATCGAGAAGAGCCAAGATGTTAATTTAAAGAGGATTTTGTTGGAAAGATGCCAAACAACACTTATTTACTGTAGTTTTCTCAAAAGCGAGTTTGGAACTGGTAGATGTGGGTCATGGTGCCTTGCTCACGGACCCACCAGAATGTGATCCCCAAACCTGGCCAGGATTTGGGAACCACACCTGGAAGCTTATAGAAAAAATAAAATACGTATTTCAGGTCCTACTAAAAACTTTCCAAAAAAAACTTCCCTGAAATTTTTACTGATAGACATATTTTGAGAGAGTTCCCTCTAGACAAGAGCCCATGCCCAGCTGTACTGTTGTCTTCAAGTTCAACTGTCTGTTCAGTGGACGATGGGCACTTCCATGGTGCGAAGCCTGGCTTTGCTTTGCTTTCAGACCGCCATGCTCAGCACTTACGGAGCACTCCAGACACTTCAGGACTGAGTGACTATGCCACGCTTGTGATCAGTTTCCCCAGATAAACCAACTGCATCCTCTGAAATCTCAGAAAACTAACAAACTTAAGTTGTTAGTGTGGCTGTGTTTCATTCGATTTTAAATTAGGAGTCAGGGGTGAAAGGCCAGCACATTACTGGCAGCCCATTTATCTAGAGCACAGCACTCTCAAGTTGCTGCCCCGAGGAAGCCCATTGCATTAGGTGGGGAAATCATGAATAGATACCAGTCTATATTGTGGCAGTCACTCTCCTTAGAAGCTGCAGCGATTGGTACCTATAAGTGGGCTAGGTTCATTGAAGTTTGAGGGTTTACGTGAAAAGTATCGGTGAAATAGTTTTATATCTGGCAAACATTCTAATAGGAGTCTCCCTGGAATAAACTTTTTTTTTTTTAATAAGGACATCTTAAAATTTCTTGGCATGTGTCACTCTTAGTGGCATTGAATTCAGATTTGAAAGGAAATCTTGCTTCTGATTCCATTTTTAAAAACACTTCTGTATTGTTTTGGGAAACTCTAGTGTTTCACATAATTACATTGGCTTCAGCTCTATTTAACCAGAACCCTATGACTATTACTAGAGTAAAACTGTCATTTTAATATTGCTGATTCTTCCATTTGTTAATTCTTCATGCCTACGGATGGATGACTAGGGGATTATGATTTAAGACTAAGCATAATTGCTAGTGTGAATGAAAGTTAAAGGGCAAAATTGTCCACAAGTTATATATTAAGAGTACAGTTAACTGTACAGTAAAGCATTTGTCATAGGGAATAAAACAAGCTAAAATAAATAAGTATTTGGCAGGAATATTAATTATATTCCCTTAAAGATAATTGATGATATGAAATTTGGGGAACTTCCAAGATTGCTTAGCTATATATGTTGAAATTACATATGATTACTTTGAATTTAATATCTGAAGGCAGTTGCAGTATAAGTTATTAGATTTCGATGAGCAAGCCTGTAACTGTTCCAACATATCCATAGTAAATGCAGTTCTGAAGCAGAAAGAAAGTAATTAGCTGTTGGATCTGTTTACCCAAGAAGAAAGAAGCAGCTTTCTGCAATGAGTTGTGAGTTTATAATATAATGGAATTTATATTTTTAAAATCAGTGTTTAGAATAACTTCTGGGTATTTTTTTCTGATTGGTCATTGTCAATGAGGGAAATTGCTGTTCGACTTTTGTAGTTGTATAATGTTTTGCATCTCAGAATTCCTTAAAGTGTAGATAACCAAAGCAAAAGATGAATAGTTTTTGTGTTGTTGTTTTTTTAAGGAACTAGGGATTTTAAGCCTGAGCAAATTTTGAAAAGCTAATCCATAAAAAGGAGATTTGCCTTCTTGAGCATAAATCCAAATGGAAGGAGGCAGGTCAATGGAGAAGTTACCCAGAGAGAGATTATTCAGTAAGTTTCAGATACAGCTTCTTAATAAACTGGGTGCAACCGTGACTGAGTTGTCATAGGGCCGTGTAGTGAATGTTCTGTCCTGGACATTTTTAAACAGAGGTGAAAACCCTGTCAGGGATATTTTATAAGGGGAGACAAAAACCTACACTAAATCAACACAAAATGGCTATTCAAAATATGAGCATCTGTAAATCTAATTTCTTCTCCATCCTTGATCTCATTTATGAGGTGTGATGCCTGCTGTGGCAGTAGATTGTGTTAACAATTATATTGATGGTTGAATGCTGACATAAAGTTTAACTCACTCCCTCCTTATTTTAATTTCATTTTTATCTATCAGTGAATGTGATTGTGTTCACCTTCTTAGCTATGTTACCGTGTGTTTTTTAATAAAAGAAAGGAATATAAAGGGGCCTTTTGGAAAACAACCATTTATCCCATCAGTACCATAGATTTCCTACCATATGCAAACACCAGAGGCAAGGGGCAGAGTGTCAGAATTCATCATGTTGCCCTGCTTTTGCTTTATTCCTTTTATCCTTTGATCTCGGTAGCCCTGACAACAGATCATCCTGAAATGGGAAGTGCTGACCAATCACAAATAGATAGCTGAAGATTATCCTAACAAATGACCAAAAAATATGAATTCCATTATATTATAAATTCATAGCTCATCCCACAAGACAAGGCATATAAGTAAAATAAATGCATTAATTTGTAAATCATTTATGGCTGAATTCAGGCTAGTAACAGCATCCTTTTGGCTACTACCTGGGCTCAACCATAATTCTTGGCAAAGGTCACATAATTTTTGTCTTAAAAATGAGGTCAGCAACATACCCTATGCTTGTATGCTACTGGATCAACTTTTCAAATGAAGCTCATAACCGAAAAGAAAGTAATATCAGAAAAGATCGAGTAAATGAAAAAATTAGAAATCAGCAAGACTATTAAAACCAAGCCCATCATTCTGAAGACCACTTAGTCCTAAGTCCTAAGACTACTTAGGTCTCATTTCTTGACTGGAGCATATTCATTAATATACTATTTTCAATTTATATGTTATGATTTTATTAGGCCATGTGTTATGGGCATTCCAGTCCATCAGAAAAGATAAGTAAGGCAACTTTGTTCTATACCTGACGTTTCACAGCCTTCTTATGTAGCCTGGGCATTCTATATTGTAATCTTTATTCTATTAATATATTTGGTTGGTGAAATGTCATCAAACTTAATTTTTTTCTTAACTACTGTATACATTTTCAATCATTTCTCCTTGAGAATAACTAACATGGGCATGTTGGCAACAAAAGAACTGCCATTTCCACCGTTGGTCACATGACACTGCTTCTTTTCGTCCTGTGGGTCTGGCTATAGAGACAGCTGCTGTGAAGACCAGGGACCTTCTGAGCACTCAGCTGGTCCCAGGTCCCAGTATTTGAGGCCATATCAGTGATTTCAGGCTTTAAAACTCTTATTTTGTGCCTTTAGCCTTTGTTTTTTAAAAACTAACACATCAACAAAATTATTAAGGGAGCCTACTGAATGCAATGCTCTCCTTGCTCTATAAGTGCTCAACAAAACCTAGGATGAGGCTAACTGCAGGGGCTCTGTCCCCACCCCACACCCCACATGGAATAACTATCATGCAAACCAAACTCCAATTAAAAAATTCTTCTTTAGACCTCACTCTCTTTCATATATTGGACTTCTAAGCAGCTGTTGTGTGCATGGGATATTTAGATATAATTCTATTTTATTATTTATTTTTAAAGATTTTATTGGGGAATTGGGGGAGGGGAACAGTGTTGGGGAATCAGGGAAGGGGAACAGACAAGCTGCTGTCCTTTTGTTCTTCAGTTTAGTTGTGTAGGACTTTGCTTCACTGGCCCATGTTGGTATTATCATTGTACCCTTCCCGGGTGAGGCAGTTGCTCGCTGGCCATTGGACAGATGCTCACAGTGACTCATGGCAGCTCACGAAAGCTGCCACTGCTAGCCAGCCCCACTGCAGCCTACACCATCGCTGGTGACTCACAGCAGCCCAGCTCCAGGTTGAGCTGTTGTTCACCATCTTAGCTGTAGAGGGTGCAGTGTCACCGGCCCTCATGTGGGGTCCGAACCAGGGCCCTGCTGCTTAGAGCTGGCGTCCCAAGCCAACTCTTAACCAACACGCCACTCGGCCAGTCCCTAGATATCATTTTAAATGAACAATGGCAACCTAATAGAAATCGTAAACTAAGCTCTCTCCCTACTTGAGGCATCTGATAAACACTTCACTGAGACACGTTCTCTTGCTGAGCGTTGTTTTGGGAAGCGACAACAAAGTCTGCTGTTTGTGTAAGGGCGCCCCTGATAACATCTGGTAAGGAAACGCTCCAAGAAAAATGTAGGATTAAAGTCATCCCTCCAGAGGTTCCGTAGCATAAGAACTGGAGCAAAGGGGAGGTGAGGCAATTGGTAACATGTCTCAGCAGCTCAATTGGGGTGAAGGGCACCATGGTTTTCAGCCCTTCTGCCATCTTTTGGATGGATAAGAATGTGTTCACTAAAACTTTTTAATTTTGTTTCATTTCCAACACTTGTTTTCTCCTCTTTGGGGAGGTTATTAAAAAATGATTTTTGAGGACTTTATTAAACTGTTCACTCTAGCATTTCATGTAGACACTGGGTGTTTTCTAGCTAACTTGGACATCTAGAATTCAATGACCTTCATCTTCCGTTCTGTATTTAGTGCAGCGTTTTCAGTCAGTTACACTGTCACCATGGTCAACCATCAGAATAAAAAAATCTTGAAGTGTAATTAGCAATGACTTCAGTTCCTGAATGTGCAACAAATATTCTGTTTATGGGTGATCTCACTTGTAGGAGGGAACAGTTTCACCTCTAAATAAAAAGGTGACTGTGAGGTTGTCCATTTGTGACATGATTGGTGCAGTTAGGCCCATGGCCCATGTGCAGTTGAAGCTGCTGCTCTCAAAAAATGAACTATTAAACTAAGGTCTCATTGCACATTCAAAGAAACACACACACCAGAAAAAGGTGTGGGTTGGATCTGTGTTTCAAGTATTGTCGGTACTATTGGCTTAGACATGTTCCCTTTATTGGGTCTGTTTTGCAAGCCTAAATTTGAGCCTGAAGAATTTCTCCATATAAATGTCTTAAGCATTGCAATGGCACATCCATCACATTTTTGCTTTTGAATTACAAAGATAACCTTAAGATATGAGCCTTATACTGGGCAATGAGATACATACCCAGAAAGGGTGAGCCGCCTTAGTGATGAAATCAGCCAGTGCCCAAGAGGAAAGTAATAGGCAGAGAGGATAGAGTTGATGAAAAAATTGATTCTTTTCCATTAAACTGTACGTGATGTGTTTTTTATGAAGCAGGCATCAGCTGAAAGAGAAATATTTTTTCAACTAAAAATAGCTTGATGGTGAGGGAGAGGGAAAGTATGTAAGGGATCAGGGGATAAATATGTGTCTTACTGCATTACCATCTCAAATTATGAGAAAGTTGGAAAGCTTCCCATTGTGGTGACTTCAGATGTTTACTTGAACTTGGTGCTATTAAAGCTTTTTAAGGTTAATAATGGCTCTGCTTTTTTTTTTTTTTCCAAATACACTTGGACTTCACCCATCATTGTTTTCTCCATTCTAAACGTTATGTTGCTTATTTTCAGGCTTACCAAAGATGCAGGTCATTAGGAACTACACCGGGACGCCACCCCCCGCTCTTCATGAAGGACCCCCATTACACATCCAGGCAGGGGACACAGTCGAACTTCTGAGAGGAGATGCACACAGTCTGTTTTGGCAGGTATGATCTAAATTACATTTCTGTAGACTTAATGAATGCTCTATTACCATGTAAAGAATAAAACTCGTGTCTTAAACTGATTGCATGGTTTCAAGTTTCAGAAATTTTACATGATGTGGGAAAAAACATTTTTTATTAACCTTCCTCATATTTACCAATGCCAAAGTGGGAACAAGCATTAGAACACTGAAGAAAAATAATGTCAGTGCTGTGAATAATAATTACCATTTTTATTAAAAATTCATATTTTGTGAGGGCATTTTTTTTCCCAAACCTAGGACCTGTGGATCTGATCTAATTTGCATGACTGTAATGTAGTAACAGTTCACGTAAGGGGAACCACCTAATTAGCTTGCCAGTTGTCATTTCCGGCCATATTTGATTTGTCCCTACCCACAGTATTACCTGAGATTCTCAGAGGTGCTCTGGGCGTTATTCATGAAATCTATGCAATGTGAAAAGGAGCATGTTGATGCTCACTGGTTACGCAATCTCTCTTGTCCAGTGAGCCTGTATTTGGTTTAAGGATTTTGTTCACTGAGGCACATACAGCGTAGTGTTAAGATTTGATAAAGCTGGATGGTAGAACACTGCTGTTTATTAAGTTATTCTTTATTTTTATGTATATTATAGATCTATTTTTCAACAAAGTTAAAGAGTTTGCTAAAAATCTATAACACATAAGTGAAATTGAGTTAGGGGTAGAGAGATAGCAGAGAAGGACTGTTTGATAACATTCCATCATGTACATGTGTAAATAATACCTATTTTATTTTGAGTAAAACTGTCTTATTATCTGTCGTCTTGTTACAGAATGCCCCTAGATTGAACATTATCTTCAATTACTTCAGTTGCTATAACCAAAGACTTTTCCAAAGCTCCACCATTCTTCAGTATCCTATTTCTCTCCTACCTCATCCTTCCTCAAAAAGCAAAAGAATGACAGATGTAAATTGTACTGACTCTGCAGTCTGCTCTTGTATCTCCAACCCGTACCTGCATTTGTACCCCTAAAATTCCTCTTATTCAAGACTTAGTTTTCTTCTTGGATTTTCCATGTCATCTTCCATCAGCTGGCTCTTGATCCTTACATTTTCAAGTTCACTCTCTCCATTGACTCCATTTCTATAGCGTGTAAATGTGCTCGAGCTCCTCCCATCTTAAAACACTTATAACTCAACCTTTTGTCTGATTATGTCAGTCTTCCACTCCTTCGCTTCCTCTCATCCTCTGCCTCTCATTCCCAAAGCTAAGCTTCTTGAGAGAGCAGTCTACACTCATCCCTACTTCCTTCTGTTCTATTCATAATGCAGTCTCCTGCAGAAACTTTTTCTATTTGGATCACTAATGCCACTTTTTT
>NW_017732158.1:876393-880297 GCF_001890085.2 Hipposideros armiger
ATATACTACTATCCAGGTTATCTATTTCTTTTTTGGGTGAGCTTTGGTAGTTTGTGTGTAGAATCTGTAGTGGTGTCATCGCTCTCATTTCTGACATTGGTAATTTGTGTCTTCTCTCTCTTTCTGTCTTTTTCTGATTGCATGGCTAAGCATTTTATTGATCTTCTCATAGAGCCAACTTTTGGTTTCATTGGTTCTCTCTACTGTTTTATTGTTTTTTACTTAATTGATTTCTGCTCTGGTCTGGTTATTACTCCCTTTCTTCTCCTTATTTTGGATTTAATTTGCTCTTATTTTTCTAGTTCCTTAAGGTCGACTATTTGCTCATTAATTTGAGAACTTTCTCTTTCTACTATAGTATATATTTAGCACTGTAAGGTTTTAAGTATTACTTTTTCTTCCTCCCAAAATTTTGGTATTTTCATTTTTGACCAGTTCAGGATACTTTCTGATTTCCCTTTCACTTTCATCTTATGGGTTATTTAGAAGTATATTATGTAGTTGCTAAATATTTAGGGATTTCCCAGATATTTTTCTGTTTTTATTTTCTAATTTAATTCCATGTCATTAGAGAAAATAGTTTGTATGACTTGAATCATTTTAAATTTATTAGAAATTGTTTTATGGACCAGAATAGGGTCTATGTTGATAAATGTTCTGTTTGCACTTGAAAAGAATGTGTATTCTACTTTTTTGGTGTGGGATGTTCTACAAATGGCAATAAATTCAAAGTAATTGATAGTGTTGTTCAAGTGTTCTAGATCTTTATGACTGAGGGCGTCACCATCCAACCCATCCACTGTCCCACACTCAAGTCTGAAATCTTTGTATATTCTCTATTCCTTCTGCTCTCTCGCTCTCCACATCTCTTTAGTCATC
This sequence comes from Hipposideros armiger, assembly GCF_001890085.2. NCBI lineage: Eukaryota > Metazoa > Chordata > Mammalia > Chiroptera > Hipposideridae > Hipposideros > Hipposideros armiger. The sequence goes on from NW_017732158.1 coordinate 877,273, forward strand.
ATCCAGTGCTTTTCATTTTACCTTCTAAATCACTCTCAATGCATTTCTTCTTCTGCATCTCTACTGTCACTGCCTAGTTTCTACTCTAATCAACTGTTGCATGACATCTGAGTTCACCTTCTAACTGATCGAAATNAGCAGTCTACACTCATCCCTACTTCCTTCTGTTCTATTCATAATGCAGTCTCCTGCAGAAACTTTTTCTATTTGGATCACTAATGCCACTTTTTTAAAAAACAGCTTTGAGATATATAATAAATTGCGCATATGAGTATTTAAAATGTATAATTTGATAGGTTTTGACAAATGTATATACAAGTGAAACCATTGCTACAGTCCAGATTACAAAATCAGCCCCCTGGCCCAGATTTTGTGTGCCTCTTTGTAATTTCTCCCTCATGTCCCTGCCTGTTGCCCCTCCCCGACCCACAGGCAACCACTGTTGTGCTTTCAGACTCTCGATGAGTTTGCATTGTTTAGAATATTATAGACTACATCATATAGTATATATTCTTTTTTGTATGGCTTCCTTTAGTCAACTTAGTTATTTCGACGTTTAACCATGTTGCTGTATGTAACAATAGTTCTTTCTTATCTTTTTAAGCCACTTGATTGAGGTATGATTGAGATACAAAAAGCTGTACATGTATAATGTATGTGACTTGATGAGGTTGGAGAAACCATCACCACAATTTTTGCCGTAAACCTATCCATCATCTTCAAACGTTTCCTCCTGTCTTATTTTGTGTGTATGATAAGAAAGCTTACCATCTTAGCAAATTTTTAAATACATATTACAGTATTAGTAACTGTAGACTCTATGGTGTACAGTAGGTCTCTAGGTCTTATTCATCTGACATAACTGAAACTTAGTACCCTTTGACTAATATCTATATTAGTCAATATCTACCATTTCCCTGTTCCTCCAGCCCTTGGCAACTACCATTCTGTGCTCTATTTCTCTGACTTTGACTATTTTAGATTGCTCATGTAAGTAGAGCCATGACATGGAAGCAATCTAAATGTCTATCAATGGACAAATGGATTAAAAATATATAATATGTACATACAATGAAAGAAGGAAACATGGGAGGAATTAGAGGACATTATGCTAAGTGAAATAAATTTCCTTTTTTTTATTGCTGATTATTGTTCCATGTATGGATATAGAACAATTTATTAGCCTGTTGATGGACTTAGAGGTTATTGCCAGTTTTTGGCTATTCAAATTAAAGCTTCTATGAACATTCAAGCATAAGTCTTCATATGGACATGTACTTTCATCTCTTTTAGGTAAATACTGAAAGGGAATGAATGGGTGGATCATATGTAGATATATGTTTAACTTTTCGAGAGACTACCAAACCGTTTTTCTAAGTGATTTTACTATGTTACATTTCTACCAGCTGTATATGACAGTTCCGGATGCTCTGTGTTCTGGCCTACATGGGGTATGGTCAGCCTATTCAATTTTATCTATTTTAACAGGTATATAGTGGCATCTGGTTGTAGTTTTTATTTGCATTTCCCCAATAGCTAATGATATTGAGCATCTTTTCAGGTGCTTATTTACCATCCATATGCCATTGCTAATGAAGTCCTTGTTCAAATATTTTGTCAAATTTTTTAATGAGTTGTGTGTTTCCTTATTACTGGGTTTTGATAGTTCCTTATATATTTTCAGCACAAGTCCTTAATAAAATATATTATTACCATATGTTTTATCTTTGCCTGCAGCTTGCCTTTTTATTATCATAATACTGTTATACATAGAGCAGAAGTTTTTACTTCTGAGGTGGTCCAATTTGTTAATTTGTTCCTTTATAGACATTATTTATGTCTAAGAAATTTTTGCCTACCCCAAGGTTACAAAGATGTTCTCTTGTATTTTCTTCTAGAACTTTTATAGTTTTAGGTTCTACATTTAGATTTATGATCCATTTTGAGTTATGTTTGTATGTGGTAAGAGTAGTGTTTTTTTAAATTTAATTTAATTTAATTTTGTATATGGGTATCCATGTGTTCCAGCACCACTTGTTGAAAAGACAATAATTTCTCCACTAGATTGCTTTTGTACGTTCTAGAAAACCATTTGTCCATATATGTGTAGGTCTGTTTCAGGGCTCTCTATTCTGTTTTGATTATTGCAGCTAATAATAAATCTTGAAATAAGACAGTATTTAGTCCTCCATCTTTTGTTTTTTTTTTCCAGAGATGTTTTGGATATTCTAGATGCTTTGCATTTCATATGAATTTTAGAATCATCTTAAAAATTTCACCTATCAAAGCTTGCTGGATTTTGATTGGGATTGTGTTGAATTGTAGATTAATGTGGGAGACTTGACATCTTAACAATATTGAGTCTTCTGGCCACTGAGCATGGTAGATCTCTCCATTTATTTACCTCTTCAATTTCCCAGCAATGTTTTATTTATAGTTGTCAGATGAAGGATATGTACACCTTTTGTCATATTTATCTGCAATTACTTCAGATTGCATTTGATACGATTATAAATGGTAGTTTCAAAATTTCAGTTTTACTGTTCATTGGTAAGTATATAGAAATACAATAGATTTTGTAAATTGGTCTTTTATCCTGCAACTTTGTTAAATTCACATATTAGTTCAACTAGTTTTTAAAAATAGATTCCAGCAGATTTTTAATATAGATAATCATGCTGTGAATGAATAAACAGTTTTACTTCTTCCTTTGCAATCTCAATGACTTCTGTGTCTTTTTCTTGCCTTGTGACAGTCACTAGAACCTTCAGAAAAATGTTGAATAGAAATGGTAAGACAGTGCATACTTGCTTTATCCCTGTTCTTAGGGGGAAAGCATTAAGTCCTTTAGCATTAGGTATGATGTAATCTATAATTTTTCATAAAAGCTTTTTGTCAAGCTGAAGATGTTCTCTTCTAGTTTGCTGAGAGTTTTTATAAGTAAGCATGTTGGATTTGTCAGAATGCTCCTTCTACAGGGTTGTCAGAAAAGTCATGACTCATTTTTGCAACAAAAAAAAGAAAA
>NW_017732158.1:881882-892868 GCF_001890085.2 Hipposideros armiger
CACATTTCTTAGCCTGAATGGAGGCGTTGTGAAGCTGGGGATCCATGTTGCAATCCCTGCCTACTTCTCTGAAATCTCCCCTCACCGTTTTTCCACATGCTGTGTGTTCTTCACCACTCCCATGCTCCTTCCTTTCCTCTACACCAGTTCTCCTGATGCCTCCTCTGAAGCCTTTCCTATTCCTGTCCTATCTACCTTTTTATTCCTAGCTCTATTCCTAGGCAGAATTGAACAGAATTCCTTCTTATTTCTAACTTTCTTGTGATAATAATGACAATAACTGCATCAATGACTAATGTTCATTATACACTTCTTATGTACAAGGTAGAGTTCTAAGCATCCTTTACATATATTAGCACATATAGTGCTAACGACAATTCTATAAAGTACATATTATGCGTATCTCTGTTTTATAGATGTGTGAGCTGAGACACCATGAGGGCAAGTAACCTTTTGATCTGCCTTGTAGTTTTTTTCTTGAGAGCTGGACATGGTACACTGGGTAAAAGGAACAGCTGTACATAGGCTGTTAGTAAAGGTGTGGTGGTGAGGTGTGTATGTGGGGGTGAAGTGTTCTGTAGTCCTCTGATTAGGTGTCAGTGTTTTAGTGAGCCTGTGCCTCTGGGCAGTGCATTTCACAAGCGATTCTCAGGTTTCTTTCAACCCCCTCCTAAGGTGGGGCAAGATGGCTAAAGTGGGCTGGAGTTGAGTTCTCTTCCCATGGTTAGTTAGCATCTGATAATCTCCAAGGAGGTTAGGCTCTGGTTAACTGGTTTCCCTTTGAGGGCAGGCCTCATTAAGAAGAGTATTTATCCCCCCTTCTGCCTGAAGCCAGAGGGGATTCTTCTCCCATATTTACTGTTGGAACCTGGCCAAGCCCCTAGAGGTAAATATCGCAGTTCAGGTTCTCCTGCCTCAGCACAGGCATTGAATCTTGGTGTGGTTTCTGCTGTTGAGTCCCTGCTCTGCTAAACTCTGATGCCTGTATTTGCCTATCTGTTTCTCCAACCTCGGGGCCAGGCCGAGGTTTGTTCTGTGCCCTCCCCTCTATTATGGATCCAAGCAGAATTGTTGATTTTCAAGTCTGTTCAGCTTTTTACTTGTTAGGATGGAGTGATAATTTCTAAGCTTCTTACATGCGGAACTGGAAGCCACAGTACACCTTTTACTAAATTGTACTGCCTTCTGTTCTTTTTAGACAAAAAGAAAGACATTATTACTTGTCATTTTCTTTCTGCAGTCTTGGAAACAGGAAGCTGTTCTAGTATGATGGTATAATGGCTTTGGAAACTCTCAGGAGAAATGAGAATGATTCAATGACAAAATGTGTGTATCTGTCTGTTGAGAGGAGGATATATGATAGGAACAAGTGAAGCTAATGTCTAGAACAGACAAAAACAATTAGCACATTTATTTCAGATCAGCAATTATGTATTGAGTGTCAACTCTGTACTCACGACTCAGACACTGCTTACACTTCAATCATCAACTCCAATAGTTGGTTTGACATTAGGTCTCCTGTCTTTAGAAGCATTCATGCTTGCTGGCAGCTAGTGAAGTTTGAATTTTCAAGGATATGTTAAAAGTTCATTGAGCATTTCCAGTGCAGATGTAGCATGAGTCAGAATTGTCTTCTGGGTACCCCCAAGCCAGTCAAAGTGTTTTCAGCTAACAAACACAAGCCTTATTGAAAGGAATGGTAGTAGAGGGAGAAAACATGGATTCATGTCATGCATGTGTAGCCAAATAGCTAAATGGCCTGGGTCAACTCAATTACTACATGTCTTCATTTCTTCATTTGTTCCATGAGGAAGCCAAAGCAGTGCTCACAACTCTGGCTGAATCATCTGGGGGGCTTTGTAAAAATGACAACATGTAATTCCACTTGCGGAGATTAGGATGCATTGGTTTAGGTTGAGACCAGGTGTGAGTAGTTTGTATAGAATCCTATATAAATGTAATCTGAGCCACCAAGTAGATCATCAAATTGGTAAGATTCCATGGTAGTTATGGCACTATCCCCAGCTCACTATTAGGTCATTGATAACAAACCAACTTATTAAGCGTAGCTACAAAATATGGTGTTACAGTGAATGCAGCACTTTAACTCCAATAGTTTCCAAATGAAGGGCACATTTTCAAAGAATTAGTTAGTATATAATTAAACTATACTTGCCATGACCTTCATACTGAACTTGATATAATTGTTTTCTTTGACTCAAAAGGCACTTCAGATCTTACAGTGCCTCAAGGCTGCCATGATAAAGTGAGTTTTTGTTTTATGGGCTGTACATATGGAAAGTACATGTAGGAAACGGGCCTGAACTTGTACTTACTCAATGGCATGATCTAGAATGAAACTCTTTATTCCTTGTGTAAAGAATGTGGCTGGTTTGATCCTTTGGAGTCATGTGAGTCTATGTGTTTACAATGGATCCATGTACGAGGTGTGATTAAAAAAATACAGTGAATGTTTAAATTTTAAAAAATTATTATGGTAAAAGACACATTGCAATAAATCCCCTTCAAAATACTCCTCCTCTCTTTGAAAACACTTATCCCATAATTCTTGCCACTTTCTGAAGCAGCTCTGAAAGTCCTCTTTTGTGAGTGTCTTTAGTTGCGCTGTTGTGGCTGCCTTGATGTCCTGAATCGATTCCAAACATTTCCTCTCATGGTCATTTTGACTTGGGAAGAGCCAGAAGTCGCACGATGCCATATCTGACAAATAAGGTAGATGAGGATGCACTGTAATCTTTTTATTTGACAGACATTGCTGCACCAGAAGTGATGTGTGACATGGAGCGTTGTCATGATGGAGGATGAAACCATTCGCCCATTTTATGTTAATGCGTTGTTTGTGATCCATGATTTATGGCACACTTTAAAACACACCTTCTCTCAACCGTAGCTCACACTCACTGCACTGAACAAGTTGAAACTTGTCACACACTGTTACTGAGGTTCGATGCGCTGCTTCCTGTATTGAAGATCCCTGCCTTTCCATTGGATGGCACTCAGCAGCAGCCTTCACCATATGTTTTGATCACACCTCATATATAATTTGCCGTTCAAAAAAGACAAGTGGTTTACTGTTTGCATCCTAAAGGATGTGACTCCTGCACTGAGGATTTTTTAAAAAATTGCTTTTGATAAAATAGTTTTTAAGCACCTCTCTTGGTCTCTACCCAATTGGTTCGGTCTCATTTGAGATTACATATAATTAGCACCAGAGAAGCATGTTAATTGTTTTTCTTTCCTGTGCTAGAATTTAGTAAACTGTAGCTCATTTTGATAAGTGTTAGTTACTGACTCTACCATGTACTAGCAGCATGACCTTAAGTAGATTACTTACTCTGTGGACCTCAGTTTTATCACCTGTAAAATGCATACGATTAAAATAAATAATATATGATCACTACTACATGCAGAAAAAAAGAAATGATATATGAAAGAGTTCTAACACAGTGCTCATTAAACAGAAACTCTTACTTATTCATCTATCCATTGATCCATCCAAATACTAATAAAGTACCTACTATGTGTCTGACTTTGTTTTTCATACTGGGAGGACCACAAACAAGACAACAGGTTTCTAACCTTGTGGCCTTAATGAACTAAGGAATGGTCAAAGCTCAGCATAGGTGATGTAGTTGGTTTCCATTTTAAGTTTTTTATTAAGGGTTTTTGTAAATCACATTGTCACAAATATATCTAGAGTTAAAACTGTGGCTAAAAATCTGGAATAGTTATTGGGGTGTCATAGTGGCTTTGCATTTGAATTTCAAAAATGCCTTTTGTACTAGCTAAGTGCTTTGGCTTATTTGGAAATTTTCAAGAAATGATGCTTTCTAAACTAAACTGTTTGCTCCTCTGTCTTTTCAAATGAGTCACTTCACACATTAGTGTAGAACGTCAGATTTTGTTGTCGACTGTCATGTTTTCTACATACTCTATGTCCAGAGAATACAAATTATCCTCCACTATCTATCGGGGAGTTTCTTTCTTTGAAAAACTGTTAGTCTAGTCTGTATTATTATTATAACAACAGTAATTTCTAATGCTATTGAAGTGAGTGAGCTATCTGCATTTTTATTATAACTTCTTTCAAACAATGAGTTGCCAGTTGAGCTGTAGAAATGTACTCTGTTCAATCTTTGCATTGAAGAGATTTATTTGGCAGCTTTTCTTTTCTTTGTTCTCTTCTTTTTTCTTTCTCTTTCCTTGAAAGGTCTATAAAATTGTCTTCAAATGAAATGAATATAAAATAGGAAATTGCCCATTTAGGGTAGTTTCCTAGTGCAGGTGTAAGGCATAGTTTTTACTGAGTGTAACAACATATAGAACAATTCTGATCATGTCGTCGGACTGATAAACCTGTTGCATTTAAATCATTGTTAAAATGTGTGATCTTAAGGGCTTAGTAACTAAGGAGAACATACTTCATGCTGAAAGAGATTGTTCATATTAGAAACTTTTCTCAGAAAAGATGCAGATTATACTTTACCAGAGAGGGAGAGAGGACAAGAGAGACACAGCAAAAGTGAAATCATGCCATGCCATCTATGGTTTCTATAACAATAGAATGCTTTATATGTGTTTTCTTCTTAGAATAAAGCTTATGAAACAGGATTCTGTGTCCTCTATCATAGGGTTTTATTTGCTCCGTTGTCATTTATGAATACCCAAATGTTCCACAAGGAGAATTTTGTAAGCTAATTGGAACCAAAAGACAATTATAAGCAGTAGAGCTGTAATCACTGTGCCAAAAATATATATTTTTATCCACAATGAAAATTAAATAACCTAGAAAATAGCTGTGATACTTCACACTTAAAGATCATGCATCTACATGATCTTTATTCTAGGAAGTGAAAATGTTTTTACACATATTCTGATTAATTTACAGAAATCTCCATAAAGAGGGTAAATTAGAACTGTGGTTTTAAAGGGCCAAGTTTGTTATCCATCTATCGGATGGCATTTGCAGAATTAAAATCAGGCTTTCTTCCAGATTCCTGGTCTCCTGCTTTAATTCTGTATGTTAGACCATCCTACCTTTGTTTTAGTAGAGTCATTTATGATTTTTAATACCTAAGGAAAGGCAGTTTAGTACTGTTTTGGTAGAGTAATCAGAACATTGCTACAAAACATTGCTTTATGTAGAAGTTTTTGCTTTAATTTTTTTTTTTAAATTCTTTTCCTCAAAGAAAAGAACAGAGTCAGAAAATAAGTTGAGTTTGGGGAGATTCTCAAGAAGAGGGAAGCATTTCTACTCATACTGAGTGCAGAGGCCGAAAGCCTTGGGGAGGGGCAGGCTCTTGACTTGGCAACAAGGTATTAAATTCCCCATTATCTTAGCCCTCTAGACACAGGGGTCACTAGTGCAGCAAGTTGACCCTCGTCTTCGTTTACCTTGTCACTAAGGTTTCCTTCCGCATGACTGCTACATTTCGTGTTCAAACAAACAACAATCCAGGGGATTTTTTTTTTTTTTTTTTACAGATGCGTTTTCCTCATTTTAACCTGGAAAAAAAATGAGGGATTCAATTGCAGGGAATGTTTTCATAGGAGACATATTTTCTCAAACCTTAAGTCACTGACATATATTTTTACGTTCTCCCTGAAATTTCCCTTTTACCCCCATTCTCTTAGCTAAATCCTTCTCTACCATCAAGGCTCAGTTCTGGGGTCCCTTTCTCTGAACCATAAGGGCTCCTACATAACACTCATCATACTGCATCTTAATGGTCCATTCGCCCTTCTTCCTGCTTGGTTAGAGCACTCCAGAAACAGAAAAGCCATAGCTTTTATCTCTTTATCTATAGACTAAAATAGGCATTCAGTTTATCAGTTTATAATGAAAAACTGTTCAGAGCTGCTGTTTCCATAATATGTTATTTACAAGTTTTCAAATTCATTGTTTATTAACTCAGATTACACTTCATGATGTTATTTGAAAAACCATTAAAATGTTCATCTTGTCAGGCTTAAATTTATCTTTGTTCTCTCAGAATAGTCTTAAAGCTATTTAACCTTGTGTCCTCAAATTCCTCATCTATAAAATGGGGTTTTTTTTACACTTAAATGACCCACAAGAGTGTTATAAAAAAATCATAGGAAGTAAATTTGAAAGAAAATTGAAAAGGAGAAAAAGTATATGTCTGTATAACAGTTAATGATTTTGAAAGATATAATTCATTTTCCAGAATTGGGAAAGTGATTATCGGTTTGGTTTTCAAATTTTTTATTTTAAATTTCATCTTCCCATATTTAATATGAAGAGTCCCGTTAACGTATGTGGACTCATAGAAGACCACCCTGCCCTCCCAATTCCTGTACCCAAGTCTTGAAATACTTTAATTAAGCTTTTTTACTTCATAATTAGACGTGACAGTACAAATGTCTGAAGGGAATAGTTGATGTAAATAAGCATGATGAAATTATGAGCCCTTTTCTCAGAGCAGATTTGGATGAGAAGGCCTAAGAGTGGAAAGAAAACAAAAAGAGAGACAGGTTTGCAGAAAACAAACTTTGCCTTGGGAATGGGTTGCTTACTTATGGAATCAGCTGTGGGAACTATTGACATTTTGTGTGAGAGCCTTAAGCGATTCGTCCTATCACATAGGACCCGATCCAGAAACCCCATGAGGACTGGGGAAGGGAGGTAAGTGGAGAGGAGTTAGTCTTTCTTTCCTCCCAGCTCCTCTCTCTGAAACTGTAGCAGTCAAATCTCTTCAAAGGAATCTTTGCTTTGCCCTAGATTTAGAGGAGATTTTTCTAGTCCCTTCTAGACCACACAAGAATATTAGCTATAGTAGAATTTTCTAAAACTATGTGGGGTTTTTTTTCTCCTGTTATAAAATTCACATGTCTGACTGTACCATAATGACAAATAAGAACACTAAAGAAATATACTTAAAAAAAATCAAATCTCCTTTGTGAAGAAAACTGATTCATGATACCAGAAGACTCATTGCTTTGTCTTATAAACCAGAAAATAAACATCTCTTAGAACTGTGTTTTTTTCCCAATTCAGATTCCTACCCCAGGGCATTTCTTTGTGAAATCCCAAACTTGTTTTCTGTCATGGCAGTGATACCTTTTTAGGCAGTCCTGGAGCGTAGTTTCAAGGTGTTCCTCAGTTGACCTTGGCTTTGCTCTTGAACTGCATATCATCACTTGCCCATCCCTTGTGTAAAATCTGGAGAAGCCAAGGCAGAATCAAAATTGTGGATGTGGAGATCAAAAGCTATGTGCAAAGAGTGGAGGCTTATTTGGTATTAGTATATCCTGTAATCATGAGACCTTTATTTTGACAGGTATTTACCTCAAAATATTGAGTGAAATCAGGGTCCCTAATTACAGGAAAGGAGAAAAAGGCAGCGAGTGACTGTAATAGAACAAGGGAGGCCCGGGAGAGATGATTATAGAAGATAATAGACGTTAGTCAAGGCCTGGAAGAAACATTTTCCCTGGGTGATTGCCAGCTGGCTTTGATTGAATAGATCATAAACTGAGTTTGCAGGAATGTTTCCAAGTGTACAGGCTGTATTATGGGAATTGGCAAGCCTCCTGACAAAGTGGGTGAGATCCTAATTATTAACTCTCAAGATGGACATTTTGGTTAACAGTTCTTCCTGGTACTTTTCCTATGTTTGGTACAGGGCAGAATGTAGGTTATGATGTACCTAGATGAGGACACTGCCGTCTAAGTCCAAGTTCAGACAGTGCAGTATAAGTATTACCTCTTCTTTTCCAGTGGAGAGTAACATTATTAACGGGGAAATTCTGAGGAATTCTGTTGTTGTTCTTTTCTTCTATCATTTTATCACCACACAAGTTATGTTCTATAATGATTCAAAGTTTGTGTCAATCACAGAATGCCTTCAGTGGGCCAGCAATCTGCAATTGCTTCCAACATGACTATTGATTTGATCCCACAAGTAGTTTTGGTGGCATGTGCACATGCCCTTAAGGCTTTGGGCCAAATAATTTATCAAATTATAAAATATATTGAATTTTAATTATTCACAGTGATTTGAATTCCTGAAGAATGAAGGAATGAATGTAATTCCTAACAAGTCAATCCTATGTATCCTGGAAAACAGAGGACTTCACGCTGAGTTAAAATGAAAGTTATTAAGGACTTGGAATGTCCTTATCTTCTATAAATAATTGCAACCAGATTAAATTACTTATACCTAATACCCCTAATTGAGAATTTGTGGATGAAATACTTCTTGGTAACACTACCTTGACTAGAGAATTGTAGGGACGTGGGAAAAGTGATCATATAAGTTAAGAACTTTGGTGGTAAAACAGAACTCGGGAATCCTTGGGTCAGACTCTGTCATTTCACAGATGAGAATATTGACGCCAAGAAACGTTACGTGACTTACTCAAGATCAGGAGGCCAGGAATAGAACACCAGGCTCCTGACTTTTTATCCATATCAAATTATTACCCCATAGGCTTTTTTACTGATCCAAAATTTTGTAAAAATTTATGAAAATAACTAAAGCAAAAGCTAATTAAGGAAATGGCATTATCTGAATGAGATCCTTAATGATAGTAGCCATGTTTATTCATTTTTAATCCCCTAGTACCTAACATGGTGTCCCATACATATTAGAAAGTCAATATCCACTTTTCATTAAAGCACTGGTTCTATTCTTAGTAGAAAAGTAAATTCTTTCACAATGCCTAATGTTACCATGAGCATTTACTGTGCATGGTGCTATTCCTTAAAATAGTTCCTCTGTGATTACTTATGATTAAAATCACCAAGAATCGGAAAATATTCATTAGCTATTTGCCAGGATTACAAAAACCAATTTCTATATTTTGGACCTTTGGTAAGCCTGGTTTGTTTTTTGGGTTATATGGCCTCTCCCCAAATAGGATTTTTTCCAAGATGTGGTAGAACCTATTTCTTCCTTCCAAATTTTGTATTGAGTAACCACTTGAGATTTGGATTACCCCCATGCAGACTGGTTTTTGCTTGCTGAATTTTTGTTTTTCTTTCATCAACAGTATTCTCTTGTTCGCTTCGCTAGAAAAACACAGTTATAAGATTGTGATTTAGGATTGCATCATGTGCAATATCTCACCCAGTGAGACTTTGGGGAAAAAACCTCAAGACACCTCTAACCAGAGGTTTCCCTTCTAGGCTGAGGAAATTCAGGAACCTAACAGAATAATATTTTTTTGGATAACAAGATAAAGGTTCTGCAAAGTCTCATTCTGCCATTATATTCATCTCACATCTAGTAAGTGTAGCAATACAGCTTATGACTTTTTAGTTTAGTGTACGTTTCACAACTTTTAATTTTTTTAAAGCTTTTGACACTTGAGTCTGCCAAAACTTCAGAGAGATAGTCAACAATTTTGTGCGCATCAGAAAAACTATCAAATATAATTGGGGCCTTTGTCATATATTTTTATACCATTATAAACCCTTAAAAATTGAAGATTAATTTCAAAGATCCTAGACCCAGATACAAGTTTTTTTTTTAGAGTTATTCAGAATTCTAAGCCTATGACAGCCACTTAACTACAAATGAACTGATTCAGGACTATGAATTTTATACAGTTATTTGAAAAGCCTTATGAGTAGTGTTTACTGTTTATATTGGGTTGTCGAAAAAGCCATGTCGTATTTTTTCTGTTTTTCGTTGCAAAAATGCGTCATGACTTTTCTGACAAACCAATACATTGGACAAAAGTTAAAGATCCTATTCTCTTTTGACTAAGAAATGATAAAAGCTCATGGCTTGTGATTTTGTTCTTTGTGTGTGAACAAATATTTTGGCATTCATTGTGATGACCATTCACTATAACCATATGCAATTGTGCTTGGCAAATTGTCAAGGTGTTCACTGGTGGAAAAACACATATCTTCCTTATCATATGAGAAGCAGTTATGATGACAGAATGTGCATACTTGCAAGAAAGCATTAGGACTTTTAAGATAAAGAAATGGACTATCTGGAATGTAGTATTTCCTGTTCAGGTGAAAGTTATGTGAGGGTGTAAGTTACTTGTGGCTTAGCAAACTTACCTAATATAAGGAGGCTGGTGGAATTATAGACAGGACTCTCGGAATTTCTAGTTTAATAACATGTGAGTAGGACAACTGAAAAAATGAAAATTTAGAAGTGAAAAAAGTCAATTGAGAATAATTTAAAAAGCGATATTATGGGAAAAATAAAAAATAGGTATTTTTAGCATTATCAAGTGCTTTCACACATGTTAATTCTTTGACCCTTGCTGCCCTGTTGAGGCACGTGTGGCAGATCTTGTCACTGTCCTTGTTTTTCCACTGAGACTTGCCTAAGGTTGCCCAGCTTTGTGTAGCAGAGCTGGGAATAGAATGAACTCTTCTGATAATACATCTGTGTATACATCTTCTGATAATACATACCACTGTGTGATACTGCCTTTTTGTGTTTTCTAAGAACTAGCACTGATATTTAACTGATGACAATTGTTACACTATGGCTGCAGCTATGATCACAGATCACTCCTTACCAAAGACTAACTGCAGACAGGGTCTTTGTCCTGGTCTTCTCTCTTTGTCCAGTCCTTTGGTTCTATTGCATATACTTACAAAATCTGTCAGAATAATTCCAAAAATAGTGCTGCTAGCTACAAGCTGTCTGTCCTTCTATTGCTGTCTATCTATCTATCTATCTATCTATCTATCTATCTATCTATCTATCCATCCAGTCAGTAAACTAACCTGTATATTTGCCTCTATTCCTATAATTCGTGGCCACCCTGTATGTCTTCTGCCCCCACACACTCAGGCTGTGGATTTCTGACTGTTTGAGAGGGACTGGGCAGGGTGACAGTTGCTCTGGCCGTTCCCCGTGTGTGTGATAAATTGCTTAGTAATCTCCACAGCACCATCATGCATACGTTGAAAGTGTTTAGGGCACTGTAACTTGGGAGAATTTCCAATCTTTCATAAATAACCATTAA
>NW_017732159.1:0-991 GCF_001890085.2 Hipposideros armiger
GTTCATAAGGAGTTATACTAGAAACCCATGCAACTTCAGAGCATACTTCATTGGTTACCCACAGCTGAAAGGATGTGAGAGCTCTCGTCTTTTAGCTGGGCATGCTGCCACCCTGAATAAACTGGGACGCTACGACTAAGAAAGTGGGGAGAACTGGTATTACTCGGGCAGGTGATGAACAGTGTCTGCTGTAGTGCTTCAGGTAATGAAAGACGCTGTATTTTCCCACTTCCATATTTTCTCCATCTTGTCCCCAGTCATCATCTTCCCTTCCCTTTGGAGCTAAGTTCTTTATAAAAGGCCATAAACACTTAATCTGCTCCACTGTCCTACTTCTTCATGCAATGCAAATCTAGGTTTTATTAGCATTGTGCCCACTCATCCACCCTCACTAAAGACACTAATGACCCAGTTGATGCTAAACGGCATGGAAAATTTTTAGTCATCATTTAACATCACCTCCCAGGTACCAGCCCAAATGGCTCTCCTGTCTCTCTGCTCGCCCTTCTTAAAGTCTTTTATTGGCTTCTCTTCTCAAATTTCTTTCTTTCTTGTTCATATTCTCCAGGTTATGGTCCTAAGGTTTCTTCCCTCTTATTCCACCTTCTCTCTACATTTTCACCCATTCTCAGGGCTTCAGATACAACCAGCATCCTGCTCTCTCCCAAATCTGCATCTCCATTCAAACTACTAGACGTTTATATCTCAACAGAAAACTTCTGTTGTTAGGACATGCACAAATGATGAACTTCGTACACATCCTTGTAGGGGAAGCAACAGTCCAGCATGCTGTTAACCTCCATAGGTGGCATACCAGTTGGGAACCTCCATAGGTGGCATGCCAGTTGGGAACCTCCATAGGTGGCATACCAGTTGGGAAGCTCTATTAGACATGCATACATGGACAATAGGAGCGTGTTATTTACATAAGAACCACAGTTTCCAGTCCAGCAGAGCACGTGGAGTTGTTGCATGCTTAAAAATGTTCTCT
>NW_017732159.1:2746-4124 GCF_001890085.2 Hipposideros armiger
CTAGGGTCCGGGCCGAGATCCTTACAATTTTTCACCTCTGGAAAGCTTTCCTCCAAGATGTGTGGTCATAACTTGCTTATTTTGTTCAATTCCACTATCATTAACCTCAGCCAAACAGCCTTCATTTTCTTTTTCTCATAGAACAGTAGACCACCACTGACAGGCCTTAAATAAAGACATTTTCTGTTATTTTCAAAGGAAGCATTTATTCATCATAAAAATTCATACCATGAATTATCTCTGAAGGCACCTTTGAGAAGAAGCATTCTGTATAAGCTTTGTGTTTTATGATCATATGTGATACTATAAATCCAAATGGCTAGAAACATGGTATCTTTTAATGACAGTAAGATGGGCTGAGAAATTCTACATTTTCAGTTGGGCAAATTCTCTCTTCTGGGACATCTGAATGACAACTATACAAGTAACAAAAAAACTCATAATCTTTGTAGCCCATCAAGATTCAAACTCTATGCACTATTTAGCATGTATTTCCTTAGCAAACGCCTAACTTTCCTTCAGTTTTGTCTTTGGAAAGACTGTAGTTTGTCCTCTCTCCACGAACTGCTGAGATCAAATGTGTCAGGTAAGGAATGCTGAGATGGTGCATCACAAGTACACGAAAAGTGTCCAATCTCTCTCCTACTTCAAAGTGGAGGAAGGCGAAATAGGAGAGTTACAAGTCCATTAATGAGCCCAGGCAACCCATAGAACCTCCCTGCTTTGATCACTGGTGGAGAATGAGGATGATTTAGACCTACCTACCACTGGGTTATGGATATGGTGGATGTGAAAGCCCCTTGGTCTTTTTCAAGTACAATACAAACATCATATACCTTTGGATTCTAAAAGCAGCATATCTAATATTGTAGCATAATAAAAATATATATTTGGTTTTGTCTCTAGTTCCAGGTGCAGAGCTCCTAAAACCCTTGGAATTTCCTGAGTGATAGAGAACAATCTTTTTTCATAACAAGCCCTTTTTCACTACACCTTAGTTTTTGCTGATGAGGGAGGGACAAAAGGTGAGGTCCTAGATAAGGACTGGGTGGAGACTCATCACCAGAAAAACCAAACAAGATTAGAGCGTTTGAACTTGCAGTGCCCGCTTCACCTTCCCAGAAGGAAAGGGTGCTGGAAATTGAGTTCAATAAAAACTTGAACCAGGAATTTTGGAGCGCTTCCAGGTTGAGGAATGCTTTTCCCACCAGAGTCGACTGTTTTCATAACAGCCAAGAGCAATGGGATGAAGAAATGAGGCTATTTGTATATACACTGATGTGATCAGAAGGTGATGCACCGAGTGGGCCCCGAAGCTCTGTGCTCCCCCCAACCCCCCACACCTTTTCTTAGACATCTCTTCCATTTGGCGGTGTCC
>NW_017732159.1:6688-9278 GCF_001890085.2 Hipposideros armiger
CAACATCGAACAGGCAATCTTGTTGTTACACCAGCTGAGCCATCCTGCCACCGGCTGGCAGCTCAGCGACAGCTCAGCTCGGGCGCAGTGTCACTGGCCCATGTGGGAATCGAACCAGCGGCCCTGTTGCTCAGAGCTCACGCTCTTAAGCTAACTCTTAACCAACTGAGCCACTGGGCTGGCCCCAACCTAACCATTTTTAAATGTACTGTACAGCACTATTAACTATGTGCATGTGGTTGTGCAACAGATCTCTAGAAGTTTGTCATCTTGCAAGACTGAAACTTAATACTCAATTGAACAACTCCCCCTTTCCCTCTCCTCCCACCCCCTCAACCACCATTCAACTTTCTGTTTCTAATAGTTTGACTACCTCATATAAGTGGAATAACGCACAACACACTTGTCTTTTGGTGACTGGCTTATTTCACTTAGTATAATGTCCTCAAGGTTCATCCTTATTGTTAAACACTGGAGAATTTCTGTTTTTAAAGGCTCAACAGTCGTCCATTGTATGTATAGACCACATTTTCTTCATCCATTCATCTGCTGATGGACACGGAGGTTGTTTCCACATCTTTGCTATTATGAATAGTGCTGCAGTGAACACAGGAGTGCTGATATCTCTTTGAGTACCTGCTTTCAATTCTTTTGGATGGATACCCAGAGGTGGGATTACTGGATTATATAATAGTTCTATTTTTATTTATTGAGGAACCTCCACACTTTCCCAAAACGGCGGCACCAATTTACATTTCTACCAACAGTGCGCAGGTTTCCCGCTTCTTCACATCCTCACTTGTAATTTTTCCGGGTTGCTGTTGTTTTTTTATAATGGTCATCCTAACATGTGAAGTGATATCTCATTGTGGTTTTGATTTGCATTTTCCTGATGATTAATAATGTTGAGCATCTTTTTATAAGCTTGTTGGCAATTTTTCTATTTAATCAATTGCCCATCTTTCGGCTGNGAAAGTGATTGGAATTGACAAATCGATATCCTTGTGTGCTTGCTTGAGCCACCGGGTTGATGAAATAAGTGGACTTTGGAGGGATCGCAGAAATGCAGAGATGGCTTGAATGTACACATATTCCTTTGTGCTCTTTGAGGTACAAAATGTTAATAAGAACTGTTCTGTTTGCCAGCCAAGAGACAGAGACTGCAGATAACTATGTGGCAGATTCCCAAGGGGAAGGCCTTGAACTTGGCTGGGAAGTGAAGCTAATGCCCATAGGCCCAAGGAGCCACAACTGGGTCTCGACAGGAATAGACACGGCTTTGGGCCTGGGCTTTGCTTTCCCAGTGTAGAGGCAAATGTATCAGAATACTATAAAAGAACCTGAACAGGAGATATTACACCAAATTTGGACCACTGAATCTCATCACATTTCTTCAGACCCAGGAACACACTTTTATAGCCCATAATGTCTAACAATGGGCAAAGAGATACCCTCCTTAGAATATTAACTTGATAGAGAATTGGAATAGGCAATTGAAACATTGGTTGTCTAAAATGGGGGGTGGAAGGGGGGACATGGGTATAAAGGACTGGTTTAGAATCCTTAATGAGTGTGAAGGTGAAAAGGAGAGTGTCCCTATCAGATAGATTACTTTGTTTTTCTGGTAGGTCTGAGTATGAACAGATAGGGGGCGATGGATGCCAGTATGACTATGCAATTCTTTCCAAGGGGAGAGAACTCTGATATGACAACTAGACTTTTTTATTTCTTTCCCACATCACTTCAACTTTTTTTCCTACCTGACACAGTGGTCACAGGACCAGGGCTGCAACATAAGTGCTAGAAAGCAGGGATGTTTCCCTAAGCCAGAGACTGGAACTATATTGTTAAACTATTATGTCAGAATTCCTTAAGGGCCTGATGGAAGGGTTGTGCCTTTACCCTATCTGGCAAAATTGGGATTAACAGTGAATGCAGCTATAGGAGTATTCTCTGGCAGTAAAAATAGCCCACTAGTTCTGTACTTAGGTAACTCTACCTTATAATGAATGCGAATGGACTGATGAGGAGGTACTTGCTAGACTAGTGTTGCTGCCTACAATCCAGACCAGCACAGTGGCTCAAACTAACATTCCTTCAGAAGGTGGAAAAGTTTAGGTGTAAATGGGGAGGTGGGAGGCAGCTGGTTAGCTTAGTTGGTTAGAGCATGATACTCAACACCAAGGTTGCCAGTTCGATCCCCACAAGGGCCACTGAGTTGCGCCCTCCACAACTAGATTGAAACAACTACCTGACTTGGAGCTGAAGGTCCTGGAAAACACACTGTTCCCCAATACAAAAATAAAATAAAAATAAATAAATAAATAAATAGTGGAGAGAAAGAGGGATAAGTGGCTGAGGGTAAAGGAATGAATAAATGGATTATGCAATGAAGGAAATTCAACATTAACACCTGGAAAGAGGATCAGAGCAAAAGGTAATCTTATCTCTTAGCTCAATTCTACCAGTTGTCTGAAAGGAAGCCACGCCTGCTTTTGGAACAGAAGATCTCAAGTGCAAGCCTGTAAACCTGAAAGCCACCCCCCCCCACACACACACACACCCACATACACACATTTTACATGAAAGG
>NW_017732159.1:11921-13462 GCF_001890085.2 Hipposideros armiger
ATAGGATTAACATTTGATTAGGAATCTGAAAACTTGGGTTCAAATCCTGGTTTTATTTCTTGGTAATAGCTATGTTTTGGGGAGCATGCCCTGCCCACCCCCACCCCACTTCCGAAACCCCCACCTTAGAAAATCTGTACAAACCCATGGATGTCCTGTGGACATAGCTAGATTGGTCACCGGTAATGGAACCAGCAGTAACTACCTAACCAACATGGACCTTTTCCCAGATGACTAGGTAAATAAATGACTTCTGGCACTGAGTTTAGGAGTTTTTAAGTAAGAAACATGGTGGGGTGGAGTTGCTAGTGGGTTGTGCTGTGCTGCAGCTGAAATGCTGTAGGGCAGCAAGATAAATAGGCAGAGGAAGTCAGTCAGAAGACCGGAGCTCAGAGATAAGAGGGGCCCTTTCATGAGGCTGATGTTTCTTTCAATTTGTGTGTCCCTGAGACCCTGTAACAACCAGCTCTACCTATCAATGGAGCTAATTTGGGTAGATTTCTCCTCTCTGCACCCAAAATCTCTTTAAGATTACTAGTTAATTTATCATAGTCAATATACTTTAGTTTTAAATAAGCTTTATTTATTTTGGAACGCTTTTAAATTTACAGAAAAATTGAACAGATAAGTAGAGTCCTTATATTGTACAACCAGTTTCCCACTTACTAACATCTCATATTAGTCTGGAACATTTGATAAAATTAACACATATTTACACATGTAAAATATCCATACTTGGCTCAGATTTTCTTTGTTTTTACCTAATGTCCTTCTTTGTCCTCAGATTCCATCCAGAATGCATTACATTTTGTCATCGTGTCTCAGTACTTGCCCTTAGCTGTGACAGTTTCTCAGATTGTCCTTCGTTTTTATATGTGCTGCAATAGGAAATATATATTAGGTGTTTGTCCCAGGTTCCTGGCACATAGCTCATAAAACACCTGGACTCTTGAAGTGTTAAGAGTGTCTTTTGTATGCTAATGAGTTGGACTCTGTCACCTGGTGGCCCCAAGATGGCTCCAGGATAGGGGCTGGTATCCATAAAGATCAAGGCATGATTAGAGGATTGGAACTTTCACTGGTTCTGTGCAGGGAAAAAGGGCTGGAGGTGGGCCTAATCTCTGGCCAATGATTTAATCAATCTTGCTTACATAACAGCATCCATAAAAAACCCTAAAGGAGAGCTTCCAGGTTGGTAAATACCTCAAGGTGCTGGGAGGGTGGCACGCATGGAGAGGGCATGGAGAGCTTCCCCACACCTTAACCCTACACTTCTTTTCCATTTGGCTGTTCTGAGGTTGTTTCCTTTATAATAAACAAGTAACCATAGGTAAAGGCACTCCCTTGAGTACTGTGAGTGGTTCTAGCAAATTATGGAAGCTGAGGAGGGGGTTGTGGGAACCTCAAATGTATACCCAGTCAATCAGAAGTATGGGTGGCAACCTGGGACTTGTGACTGGCATCTGAAATGGGGACAGACTTGTGGGACTGAGCCGTTAACTCACGGGATCAGACACT
Source organism: Hipposideros armiger (assembly GCF_001890085.2). NCBI lineage: Eukaryota > Metazoa > Chordata > Mammalia > Chiroptera > Hipposideridae > Hipposideros > Hipposideros armiger. Next base: position 13,440 of record NW_017732159.1, read on the forward strand.
ATTGATGGTGTCAGAACGGAATT
>NW_017732159.1:14737-15683 GCF_001890085.2 Hipposideros armiger
GAATTGAATTCTGGAGAGTTGGAGAATTGGTTGGTGTGAGGAAAAAACCCACATATTTGGTGCCAGAAATGTAGTCTATAAACTGTCCCCTTCTTGCAGCTGGGCACGCTTTTGCTACTCTGACCAACGGTTCATTGTAAAGCATAGTAACTAATAAATAGTAGCTGTAATTATACCAATGCACAGACTCTCAGCCTCTCTAACATCTTATCGTCATTTTTCCTTATGGATGGACACTAATGAGGCATAATTTTTAGCCACTGGTCAGATTTTCTTTCATCTTCCTTTCTCTCTTGGAAGCCTTTATTGTAAAAACTACTCTTTGTAATTATTGCAGTTTTTGTAAACTGGACTAAAAAGGTTAAGGTTGCCAAAAATGTATATAGACGTTTATACACAGAGTTGAAATTCACAGAAATGAAACTGGTATTTGGGCACGAATACCAGTAACTGCATTTGTAACTGTAAGCCTGCATTCCTTCCTTTTACCAACCTCACTTGGATTCTTGCAGCCTCACGTCCTTCCTCATATCTGTTGACCATCACTTTCCAGTTTTAACTCAAGCATGCCTACTCAGGTATGACCAGTTCTCCCTTGGGGATTTCTACTCAGATAAGACCATTTCAGCCAGGAATGGCTGCTCTCTCTGTAAAAAAAAAAAAATTGGAACAAAGCTTGAGCGCCGACTGGAAGTTTACTGCCAGGCAGAGAAATCTACTCCAACACAGGTTAGGCTTTGAAGGAGAGGCCCTGAGGCCAGGGAAATTGAATCATACGTATCATATAACTTTCATATTGAACTATACATGACAACTTCAGTGTTTTTTACTTGGTTGATTTCCATTCGTGGACATTGCTTCCATATTTTACATTCTACAGATTGCATTAACCTACTTTCAAATTAATTTAACCTAAATATAAAAGCTTTAACAATAGTGAACTTTT
>NW_017732159.1:22717-25228 GCF_001890085.2 Hipposideros armiger
GGGCTAGAAAAACTATTTCCTCAAATACCTAGCATTTTGATGTACTAGTGGGAATGGGTATGGTTTCTCATCCATGACTTGACAGCAAGAAGAAGAGAAAACTTGAGAATGCCAACATTTAAGGGCATTCAGTAGGGAAACACCTGTGAGAGGTGGGGAACCAGGAAATGTTTCCAAAAGTGGGGGCAGAATCGCAGTGTCAGACTGCGGAGGCCACAAGTTGGACTGGGAGGCGCCTGTGGCCTCGGCTGAGCAGCCAGTAGGAAAACACAGAAGGGAAGAAACCTGGAAAGAAATGCTAAATGCTTGTGCTGGGGGCATGTGTTTGTTCTGTGTTTGAATGCTTGGCACATGTTGGTGGGCAGACAGCAGCGGAAAACAGTGATTGATGTGTGAGAGGGGAGAGGGGATGAGCAAGTCGGTGCAGAGGAGGTTGGAAGGCAGGGGACAGAGGGCGCAGGTGCAGGGATGCCCTTTCAGAGGGTGAGGTCCCTGTCTCTGATTTACAGTTGCGTGTTTCTGCATGTTCTTATTTATGTTGCATCTATTATTTTCAGCTTTATATTACCTACCTCACCTTCTTCGTTCTGTACTTCTGTCCAGTTGACCTAATCTCGCCTATTGCACCTTTTCCCAAATTTTACATACCAACTGCTTTCCCAATATGGGGAGGAAGAAATTTGCCTCTACCCTCAAGGCTCTTTAGGCTGATCTAATAATCAGGTAGACATGAGATTAGCAAGAGAAAATAACGAAGCGTAATATGTACACATGTATGGGAACCCCACATACATACATGAGAGCATCAGGGACCCCACATGCACCACAGGTTCAGAGACAGAAAGGGAACAGGGGTGCACAAGATTCTGAGCTAGGGATGAGGTACGGTGCCTTGGGGGCTTCAAAGGGTCATCACTGCTGGATGATAAGAGCAGATGTTTAGTAAATAGAAGATTGCCCTGCCCTGTACATTCCAAGAGGGTATCTCTGATAATCTCTTATTACCGGCAAGGCCTGTAATTCAAGTTCTAGGTAGCTATGGGAGGGGCAGAAATTTCTCTTGAGCCCTCTGGCTAAAGATGCCCATGCCTTTACTCAAACCAATCTGCAAACTGCAGATGCACTTCTTGGGGTGACTCTTTCTGAACCTCCACACTAATTTCTCCTGCATTACTGGAATATATTTGAATTCTATTTTTTACCGGGAAATTACTTATTTTTCTATAAAAGGAAACTAATCAGATAAAAGCAATCGTTTAATCTTATTCTTCTCACGTCCTTTATTAAATTTCCCTAACGTAGAAGTACATGTCAAATGAAACGCAAGTACAAAACCAGAACAAATGTGTCGTCTTAACGTTATCACCTGAGGAGCTTCTAGGAGGGTAGGAAATATTTGGACAGCAAGATAGGGGAGGTGGAACTGTCATTAGAAGCTCCCCAACCAGTTAAAATTGTCATTTCCAATTTAAACACATCTCGCCTATTTATGGCTTCCTTGTGAACATCAAGAGTCACTCCTTAAATAGCTGGTGCTGGTTTTGAAACTCAGTGTAGTGTGTTTCCTTCCTGGAGGTAAACTTCTAACAAAAACTTCTTCCTTTCTTCTATCTTAAGGTAATAGCAGATGCTCTCTGGATACTATACTAAGCGGAAAGCCAGCTATTGAGTCTACAGTTAGAAAAGGGAGGGGCAAAAACGCAAGTGCTATTGTGGTTCAACACTATGACACAAGCTTTTCAAATCTCTCTGTATCTCAGCTTTCATGTCATTTGTATCAGCGCTCAGATCTATGACTTTGTAGGACCGCTATGGAATTCCTGACTTGTTGAATGAAGCACATTCCCTAAACTGTGGCACTTCCTGATGATGCCTCAAAATTTAGCAGTTTATACACTGTCTTGTGCTGTTAACTGCTGTATATGTTCTTTAAAGGTCTGCATTGGCACATATTTCTTGGTCTTCCTTTTTTATTAATTGTACTGGATTAAGAGAAGCAGAGACGCCTAACCAGTGGCTCCAATAAACAGTTCATGTTTTATTTTTCTAATGTAACGAGAAGTCTAAAAAGTAGGCAATTGGTGTTAATTAGGCAGTACAAAGATACCAAGGCAGAAGTCTTTGAAATCTTGGCTTTTTCTCATGGTCATGACATGGCCGTAGTGGTCCTAGCTAACATGTCCATCTTTCAGGCTGACCAAAAACCGAAGCAGGGAGGAAGATAACTATCCCAAGTAAAACTTTCTCCTTACATGTCTTTGGAGAGAACAGTGTCACATGGCCAACCTGACTGTAAGAGAAGTTGAGCCTTTTTTTTTTTTTGGGTTAAGCAGGTTGCCATCCTCTGACAAAATTGAGATTCAATCATTAAGAAAGAAGAGGAGGGCCAGCCGAGTGGCGTGATGGTTAAGAGCTGGCTTGGGACGCCAGAGCACCCCGGTTCAGATCCCACATATGAGGGCCAGTGACACTGCCGAACAAAAGGACAGCAACTTGTCTGTTCCCTTTCCC
>NW_017732159.1:26482-31180 GCF_001890085.2 Hipposideros armiger
ATTTTTCCTAGCTAAAAGCCTGATCATATCCTTAGATTCTTTTCCTTTCTTCATTTGCATCACCAACAGTATTCATTGATCCAAGGGGATGACTGGTGTTTCTCCCCCACAGTAGGGTGATGTTTTACAGCCTCATTAAGAGCTGGCTTTGAAAACCATGACAAGTAAAGATGGGCAAGCCTTATTTTTTGACGTGTAAGATCCCATGTGCCAGGGTTGAAGTACAAAGTACAGCAGTGGTTCTCAAAGAGTGGTCCTAGACCAACAGCGCCAGCATCCTGTGGGAATTTGAGATATGCTCGTTTTTTTAAGCTCCGCTCTGGGTTTATTGCATCAGAAACCCAGCTTTCTGCTTTAACTAGTCCTCCAGGACGCTGATGCCCAAGGTTGGGAACCACTGAAGTAAGCAATGCAAACCCTTGCCCCCAGCAAAACTACAAATTTTACAAGTCACAAAACTAGGTTAATTGCTCACAAATAGTCAAAATTGGGACTGCCAATTACTGTGTAAAGAGAAAGCAGAGGAGGATGTAGCAAAATGAGCAGGTTCATTTACTGTGCTGGAGGCAGTCTACGTTGGCTAAATAAACCACGGTGTCTGGTTAAATTATGGTGCATTTGTATACGTAAAATAGTGTTCAGCTGTTAAAAACAAAAAAGTAAATGTATATGAGTTAACATTCTANGTGGCAATGAATTTTCTTTTGCACCCCGCTCCCCTTCAGCTTGATTTTTTTTTGTTTGTTAAGTGATCTAGTCTTGCTTTTGAAGTCCTCCCCTCCCAGATGGCTCCCCTGGGTTGGATATAAGTAGGTTCCTGGCTGGTCCTGTCCTGTGTGGACCAATCTGGGAAACTTCCTCATCCCTAGCTCTCTGACAAACTCTAGGAATACAGGCCCATTACAACAGAGCCACTTTTTTTTCTTTTAAAATTTCAGCTTTATTGAGGTTGTTTAAAATTATAAAGTATTTAAAATGTACACTGTGGTGATTTCATGTACCTATACATTGTGAAAGTACTTCTCCCATCTAATTAATTAACACATCCATCAGTTCACATATATATCTTTTTTGTTTGTTTTAGGCGAGGACATTTAAGTCCTACACTCTTAGCAAATACTGATTATACAATTTAGTTTTATCAGCTGTAAAAAATATGGAATGCACAACAGACCCACTTCTGTCCCTCTGCATGTCTTTCTGTAGGGTGGATAAGGCATAGTCCTTCCTCCAGAGCAAACACATTTTAAGTTCTCCAAGTGACCCCAAGTAACCCCCTGAAAGGTTCCCCTTGGTGGCTTGGTGAGAAGGTAGCACTCCACCAGACCCACCCCCTAAGGCAGAGGGCAGATGCAGCACAGCCACAACTCTTTACAGAGGCTGTCTTCCTTCACTCTTCTCCCTTTTTTATTCTTTAAGTGGGTAAGAGCCCAAGAGTCATGAAACTAATTCTCCATTTCCTCATTAAATAATATGCATGGGGTTTCCTCCCCTCACCTTAAGTATGATACTATCATATTAGTTTCTGAATTGAACCTAAACAGCAGGATTCGGAATTTAACATCTTCTTACAGTCTTAACATTAAATTATTTTTTTTAGGCGTCACCCTTTGTTAGGGGCTGAGTTGTGTCTCCCAAAATTCATATGTTGAAGTTTCAACCCCCAGTACTTCAGAATGTAATCTTCTTTGGAGATAAGACCTTTAAAGAGTTGTTTTAAGTTTAAATGAGGTTGTTAAGAAGGGGCCCTAATCCAATATTAGGGTGTCCTTAGGAGACAAGGCAAAAAAACTGGGGGCATTTATGCACAGCAAGATGAACTTGTGAAAAAGGCAGTAAGAGGTGGCCATCTGCAAGCCAAGGAGAAAAGCCTCAGAGGAAACCAACCCTGCCAACACCTAACTTTGGACTTCCAGCTCCCAGAACTGACAAAATAAATTTCGGTTGCTTAAGCCACCCAGTCTGGTATTTTGTTATGGCCACCCTAGCAATGCAGCACTCCTTTTGTTTATTGAAATATCTTTGGTTTTGTTTCCTTTCTTTCCTTCCTTCCTTCCTTCCTTTCTTCCTTCCTTCCTTCCTTCCTTCCTTCCTTCCTTCCTTCCTTCATTTCGGTTCATTTGATGAGCACGTGTCATCTTTTTTCCCTTAAAAATTATTCTTGCCCAGAGTCAATGTTTAACACTCTGGGTTTTTTTTTTCAGGGAATGTAGGTAACTCTATGCTATTTCTGCAGACCTTCCATTTTCTTTATTCATTTTGATTTTTGAGTAGCAAGAAATGTTAGGTTAAAAGCTTATAATTTTCCTATAGTCTGAAAGCTGATGGATATGTATGTGGCCACTTATTTTATATATTCAGATGAGAAGTGCATTTTTAATTAAATTAACAATTCAATTAATTATTCAATTAACAGTTATTTGTTGAGTACTTACTGTATGTGATATGCATTTTTGAGATATAAATGTGAATAAAACAGACACAAACCTCAAATTGTTTACAGTAACATTCACTGTAGATTTACCACGTTGTCCAAACCTGGGCCTGATGCTTTCTATGTCAATCTCATTTACTCTTCACAGCCGTTCTATGACATGGGGTCGGTGATTACCACAACCCACTCCACCATCCCTCCCCCTACCTCCATTTTACAGAATTTAAGCCCCAGGAACTGGCTCCTTATCACACAGCTGGTAAGAGGGCAAGCCCAGATGCAACGCAGGTCTCTAATTTCAGTCAATGCTCTTACCCACAAAGCTCAATAGAAATATGCAAAAGCGCTTGAAACCCAGGAAAGGGAATACTTAGTCACACTTAGAATATATGTTATGCTATAGAATTGTAATAGCAATTAAGCAAGGCCTTCGGACAGACCTTTAACAGGGAGACAGCGAAGGGGCATTTTAGGCTGAAGGAATAACACGAGAAAAGGCACAGGGGTATGTCGTCATGTCACGTGGCAACGGCATACAAGATGTATCTCTGCAGGGACAAGATAGGGAATGCAAATAAAGAGACCAAGTTGTAAAGGAACCTTGTAAAAGCCATTCTGAAGACTTAGCCTTTTAAAGTAGTCCCCCTTATCCTAAATTTCAGTTACCCACAGTCAACCGTGACCGGAAAATATTAAATGGAAAATTCTAGAAATAAGTCATAAGTTTTAAATTGCCTGCCATTCTGAATAGTAGTGATGAAATCTCATGCTGCCCCAAGTCCCTCAGCAACTTGAATCTTCCCTAGGCCCTTATCTGCATTGTGGACACTCCCTGCCCATTAGTCACTTAGCCATCTAGGGTATCAGATCCGCTGTCCTGGTATCGCAGTGCTTGTGTTCAAGTATCCCTTATTTTACGTAAGTCCCCAAAGCGCAAGAGTGGTGAGGCTGGCAATTCAGATATGCCAGAGAAACCATAAATTGCTGTGGAACAAAAAGGGGTTCTATAGAAAGTAATCTCAGGGTGATCAATCATAAATTCCTAACCTGAAGGACCTGGTGGCTGTGATGCCTCAGGCATATAACTTCAGTAAAAGGCTTCTCTTTGCCTTAAGCCATCCCTGCCCATTGTTTCTGAGGATCGGATTGACACACCTTTGAAGTGCCCCTTTTCAGACCCCTCTTTCTAAAGCAAAGGAGCACAGAATCTTAACTGGCTGGTAATCCAATCCCTGCCTTGCTTTCTCCCACCCTCATGTAATCTTTTTTACTTTCTCTTCTTCATTTCAAATGCATAAAAGAAACTGCAAAACTGTTCTTCTCTGGAGCATCTGAAAGCAGGCGCCCTGGCATATGTCCCCAGTGTGGCTCAAATAAACTTATAAACGTTCTTTACATAATATTGTGACAGCATGGTAGGGTGTCAGATGGTTGCTGGACTTATCGCGGTGATCACTTATTTAGGTATATATAAGTGTTGAATAACTATGGTGTCCCCTTGAAACTAATATAATATAACAGGGGAGGGACTACTATATTTTGTAGGCAATGAGGGGCCATCAAAGGTTTTTAAGCAGGATAGTGGCATGCTCCAAACTGTTTTATACAGATAACTTAGACAAGATAGAGTTGAGGGGAAGAGCCTGGAAAGAAGGAAATAATTAAGGAGGATGTTGGCAGCATTCCCTGTGAAATGTGATTAGGGCCTAGACTAGGAAACAGGCATCAAACGATAAACATTCCAGCGAAAATCCACAGAACTTAGTGGCAGCAGAAACTCTGGAGTCATACTGACCCAGCATGAATTTAGGTTTCCTCATCAGGCAGTGTGACCTTGGACCAGTTACTCCATGTCCCTGAGTCTCTCCATCTATTAATTGGGAAATAATAGTACCAACTACACAGGGTAGAGGGGAAGATTAAATGAGATAGCACAGTGAACAGAATTGCTGTCATTGGAGAGCTTATCATTGTTTATGACCATTGAATGGGTTAATCATAGGGAGGAGTGCCTTCCAGGTTACCAGGTAAATGGTGATACTGGCTACATTAGTCAGAATAGAAAAGGGAGAAGGTGAGGAGGCGGGGGCAACTGGAACAGGAATAAATTCTCTTTGTCGTGTTAAATTTGAGGTGATCAGGGAATAGCCAAGTGACAATGTGCAGAAATTAGTTAATATAAGTCCTTAGAAAAGTGCCTGGCCTATGGTCACCTCTCCCTCTCTCTCTCTCTCTCTCTCTCTCTCTCTCTCTCTCTCTCTCTC
>NW_017732159.1:36379-49713 GCF_001890085.2 Hipposideros armiger
GATCTGGAATGCATTTTAGTATGATTAATCTGGTGGCAGAGGGACATAAAAATAGCATTTACTAAATTCTCCCCTGGGAACCCTGTAACAGAACACAGACGAATGAGAAAAACTGTTTAAAAATGAAATTCAACCCAGTAAATGTGAAGATCTAATGGGCTTTATTAAATGATTCATGAATGGGCAGCTTCCCATCTAGCAAATGGAAGGAGGGTGGGGCAAGGGAGCTGGTAGAGAAAGAAAGGATTATTTGGGGGCGGGGACACCTGTTCTTTGGGGGAAGAGAAGGGAGAAGGTTTTTGTGTCGATTGCCTCTTTTATGGTGGATGGAGAGGGCCTACTTGACCAGTTACCTCATGGTGCTTGAGCAGAAAATTCCATACTGGGGGATCAAGGTTCTGGTTCTGAGAGAGGTTGAAACTGTGGTTAGGTCAGGCATTCAGTCTGAGTTTGGAATCATGGACTTTTAGCAAGAGTGACACCATTTTGGGCCTGTGGGTTTTTCTTTAACAAACCAAAAGTTTATTAACGTGTATGTCAATGTAAGAAAGGTCCAAACCTATAAAGACTTTTTCTAAGAGTTTATTGGAGCCAAAACTGCTGACAATTGCCGGGAAGCGAGATATCATATGCTCCAGAGAATGAGTTTCTTTTATACATTTGAAATTAAGGTGAGAGCTAAGGAAGACTCACGAAGGTGGGAGAAAGGAAGGGGGATTGGATTACAGGATAATTAGTAACAAGATTATGTGCTCTCTTGTGGGTGGTTAAGGTTTATTTCAAAGGTGTGTTAACCTGAATGCACAGAAACAATGGACAGGGCTGCTTAAAGCAAAACTATCCCACCCTTACCTGCCCAGGTCGGAATTTGTGACCAGATCACCCTGGGAGGTTCCTTTCCGTAGACCCCTTCTTTTTTGTCCCCATATCCATGGGAGATACCCATGGGCAAGTGAGTAACTCTCTTAGGTGGCTTAGAATTACACGCTCTACAGTGAGAGAGAAAGGTCTGGGGGAGGGAGGCCTGTGAGGTGGGTGGGAGGAGGAAAAGAGGGGACATGAAGACCAGTCCGTGTACAGACCTGAGGCACTGCTGCTCATCCGATAAGACTTTCTGGTGATCTAATCATCCGTGCCTTCCTGGCACAGAGTCGAAAACACCCTCACACACAGATTTCCTTTATAAAGGTAAATTTCTTTACAAAAGGGTAATGTGTGTTTTCAGAGCCTCTCCTGGCCTGTTGTTTCTCTGAAAAACCAACTGAAAATAATCCTTATGCTAAAGAGGCATATGCTGGGGTGGCATATTCTGCCACCCTCAAGCAGCAGAAATTAGAATAAGCCTGGATTAAAGGTAATGAAACCCTAGCCTGCTGAGGGAGCAGTGGAAAGCGGACAGGAAAGGGAGAAAGGGACGTGTGCCAAGGTGAAGAAAGCTGTAGGGTGTTAGAAGTTGGGCAGACTGCTTTAGATTATCCTTAATTTCTCAGCAGTTTGGATGGTCCCTATAGTTGATGTTGAATCATTTCCATCCCTCTTTTGTTTGCTTTTACAATAATTCAAGCATCACAGTATGTAGAGTTATTGAATTAAGAAGCATATAAATATTCCATGTTACTTTAACCCTTTTTTTAAATTAGAGGTTGCCGTTTATATTTTTGGTATAATAATTTATTAAAAATCTAATGTCATGAACCTTACTGTGGTAGGGTTCCACCCCACCCCCTCCCCAGTCTTTGAAACTGGCAATCGGAATTCTATACAATTCTGTTTTTCTGTCAGCAGGTGGCACACTTCTCTCTTTGCTAATGCTACTGGTCCCCAGGTTTTTTTAAATTTATTTTTATTTATTTATTTATTTATTTATTTATTTATTTATTTATTTATTTATTTATAGCTGAGCCATCCTGCCACCTGTTGGCAGCTCAGCTCGGGCTGGGAATCGAACCGGTGACCCTGTTGCTCAGAGCTCACACTCTTGAGTAAGCTCTTAATCAACTGAGCCACTTGGCCGGCCCTTTAATTTTTTTATTTTGAGAGTCCACCTGCCTGCTCTTTCTAGCCCCACACATGCATGAACAGGAGTTGGCAGTACAGAAAGAAAAAAATAGTTTACTATTGAATTGGCCAATATGGAGATGGGGAGCTAATGCTCAAAGCCTGAGGATGGCATGTAGATTACAGATTCTATAGGGCAAAGTCACAACACTCTGGATTAGGGGGTTGCAGTCATGCAGGGAGCTGATTGGTCAGAGGTGAGGTAAGGGTAATAAATCATTTCTTCAGGCCTGAGGACAGCTCTGAGGTCTTGTTTTAGGGTCTCTCTGTCTGGTCTTATGGGGAAAGTAGCCAGAGGGTCCTTCCACCTTAGGGTTTAGGAGCTGAAATGTATCTTAGGTGTTATCTTGAGCCTGCCAGAGGTCTGGACCATGTGACCATTGGGCAGGTCTGGGCTACTGTGCTTTGCTGCCTCAGGGGCTGCTGATTATCCAGGGAAAGGCTGGGTCTTTTGGGGGGTGGGGGGGAGCGGGAGGTGAATTCTAGAGCTAGGATTTAAAACCAAATTTAATCGAAGTCACAGGGACCCTCAGTTTTACTGTGGCACAGTGCTGCGTTTCTAAATTACCGGTCTTGTTTATGGTCTTTTGTTTACTCGCTTGGTGTTGCTTAAACCCATCTATACAATTTAAACCAAGTGACAAGGAGAAAATTCTGAGATGTCCTAAATTAAATTACAGCAGGACAGAGGGTAGAAGGAAGAGACACTAAGGGGTTATTCAGTTAACAACTGCAGGACAAAACCAACAAAAGACCGCTCACACTCCTGAGTGGAAATTAGAATTTTGGATTAACTTAAATGTGGCTGTTCCCATGATTAACCAAAAGACAGACTAGCCAGGCGCCATCAAACCCCAGGAGCCTCCACTCCCTGCGTTTTCCAATCCCATGCCCACAGCTAATCCAAAGGAGCAAGCACTTCTTCCTGAGGGATGAATGTGCCTATCCCAGAGCTAGCCCTGATTCGCTTTCTCCCCACCCTCTTGTCTAGAGCTAATATAAATTCTTTCAGAGCTGTAAAAACTCTTGCCAACTCCAGGGTGGTGGACATGCTTGTCTTTTCCACCTTGCCACGCTGCTGGTGACTTAGACTCCATGTCACAAACTCTTCTTTTTCTTGCTAGCAGTGGCCTCATAAACACTGTCTTAAAAAGACAGTCAACCATGGAAGGTAAAATTTTCAAAGCAAGTATGACAGTTTCCTGCCACTATAAATGTAAGTGATGTTTGTCTGTCTTTTTTCCGTGTATGTTGTCTTCCTCATTTTCAAGGTGCTGGTAGATGACAAAGTTGTTTAGTAATTGACTGGAGGATTGCTTAAATTGTTTGGCAAGTTCCTGCTTATAAGTAGGTGGATGTAGGTAGTCACAGGTTGTGGGTTCCGGCCAGAGCCTTCCTGCCCCCATTTTCTCTCCTCTGCAGGCCTGCCATGGCACAGGCCTCTCCTTTACCTCACCTTAGATGTCCCACTCAGGGTCTGAGTTCAGAATATTGTCATCGAAAAATATATATTCTTATGTAGTTTCCCCCATGCACAGTTTGACAAGTTTATCTAAATTTCTCTGTCAAACCAGTGGGATTCTAAGGGAACAAAGCCCTGGATTGATTGTGATGGAGGGAACAGGAAAGGTTTGAGAATCTAAGCCTTATGGAATACCGAAATGTTATAAAGTAGAAACCCACTAAAGTTATCTTAGGAGAATAGGGGGCTACACTGGAACTAGAACTAGGAAGGAAAACCATTAGAAATGGGTTCCCACTTGGGTTAGCTTGGCTTGTCCTATTATCCTGTAACTGGGAAAAAAGGAACTAAAATTTTGGGCCAAGTACTTGGGTACTTATCGCCGAGATACCCTGCATGTTTACCTTATTAAATCTTTAAAACACAGTCCAGCTGGTGGTTATTTTTCCATTAATTTGCCTAAAACCAGCTATAAAGTAGCAGAGCCAGAATTCAGTCTGATTCTAGCTCTGAGAAGCTTTTTGGTGCAGCATACTGCTCAGTTGGGATGAGAATTCCTTCTTTAGTAAAGTGTTACTGATCTTTGAAAATTTTATGCCTTTGTAAGCTAATTAAATGCTTTATTCTATTTGCCTTTTGTGCACAACCGTGTACTCCCTATATATGATTTTGTCACATGTGTTCCTAGTTTTGGTAGGACAGAGAAACCGATCTAGTGTCCCATAATTATTCTATTATTCTTTGTGTAGTCTAAGTATTGTGGCTTACCCAGTAAAGATAAACAGTATTTTCTTTCTTTAACAAATTATGTAATCTGTGTTTTAAATACTAGACAGTCTTGTAAGGGAATGAGGTTGTATAATATACGAGGGCTGATAAGTGCGAGAACTTGCAACCCTGCACTTACATTGGCAGCACTGTACAAACAGCTCGGTAAGGTTTCATAACCTTGGTGTATCAGTGTCTCACAACTGTGTTCGTGTCGACATGTGGCAGTGTCTTGCTGAGTGGCATTCATCATTGTTGCGTGTTTTTGTATGCCGTTGCGAAAATGTCTGAGCTTGAATTAGAACAACGAACAAACATTAAATTTCTTGTTAAACTTGGGAAGAGTGGAAGTGAAATCAGGAACATGTTAGTCCAAGTTAATAGGGATAATGCATGAAGAAAACGGCAGTGTACAAATGGATTAAACGTTTTTCTGAGGGGAGAGAACACATCACTGATGAAGACAGGTCAGGGCGGCCAGTAATGAGCAGAACTGACAAAAACATTGCAAAAATTCATCGAATTGTGTGTCAAAATTGTCGGCTGACCGTGAGAAGCATAGCAGACCAAGTAAACATCAATAGAGAAACAGTTACGAAAATCTTGACATGAGAAAGGTGTGTGCAAAAATGGTCCTGAAGGAGCTCACCGATGAACAAAAGCAAAAGAGAGTCGAAGTTTGCCAAGACCTTTTGGAGAGGCAATACGATGTTTTGGGCCGTGTTATCACTGGTGATGAAACATGGGTGGACCAATATGACCCTGAAACAAAGCGTCAAAGTGCACAATGGAAGTCAGCCAGTTCTCTGTGACCAAAAAAGTTCCGTCAGTCCAAATCAAGAGTCAAATCGATGTTGCTAACCTTTTTTGATATCAGAGGGATTATTCATTATGAATTTGTACCAACTGGAAAAACAGTTAACCAAGTTTACTATTTGGAAGTGCTGAAAAGGCTGCATGAAAAGATTAGACGAAAACAACCTGAACTTTTCACCAACAGTTCATGGCTCTTCCATCACGACAATGCACCAGCTCTCAAGGCACTGTCTGTGAGGGAACTTTTAGCCAGTAAACAAATAACTGTATTGGAACACCCTCCCTACTCACCTGATCTGACCCCCCAATGACTTCTTTCTTTACCCAAAGATAAAGGAAATACTGAAAGCAAGATATTTTGATGACATTCAGAACATCAAGGGTAATACGACGACAGCTCTGCTGGCCACTCCAGAAAAAGAGTTCCAAAATTGCTGTGAAGGGTGGACTAGGTGCTGGCATCGGTGCATAGCTTCCCAAGGGGAGTACTTTGAAAGTGACCGTAGTGATATTCAGCAGTGAGGTTTATAGCACTTTTTCTAGGATGAGTTCAGGAGCTTAATTGTCAGACCTTCGTATAATGTTTGAGTTTAGTATGTAGTTGGTAAATCCTTGGCTCATATCTCAGCTGCCACATTCTAATGGTTAAGCCTCAGACAAGTTACTTCACTTTTCTAAGCCTCAATTTTCAATTCTCTGGAATGGAGAGAATTCACCTAAAAACTCTCCTGGCCTCTTGATTCATATCTTCAGGGTATTAAATTAAGAATATGTTCTGTCTTTGTGTTATATTTTTTTACTGCATTTGGTGTTGTAAATATTTGGGAGAATCTCAAGTATTCTCAGTGTCTACCTGGGTTGTTATTAAGAATAGAAAAAGAGACAAGGGCCGGCTGAGTGGCGCGTTGGTTAAGAGCTGGCTTGGGACGCCGGCTCTGAGCAGCAGGACCCCGGTTCGGATCCCACATGAGGGCCAGTGATGCTGCGCCCTCTACAACTAAGATGGTGAACAACATTTCGACCTGGAGCTGGGCTGCCGTGAGTCGCTGGCTAAGGCTTAGGCTGCAGTGGGGCAGGCCGGCAGAGGGCGTGAGCTTTCGTGACCTGCCGTGAGCGGCCATCCAATGGTCAGCAAGTGATCTGCCTCACCCGGGAAGAGCGCAATGATAATACCAACATGGGCCAGTGAAGCAACGTCCTCCACAGCTAGACTGAAGAACAAAAGGACAGCAACTTGTCTGTTCCCCGTCCCTGATTCCCCAGCGCTGTTCCCCTCCCCCAATTCCCCAATAAATTTTTTTTAAAAAGAAAAAGAAAAAAAGATTATACATATACAGTGCCAAACAATGTTTACCACAGTGGTTATTTAATAAATGTTAATTTTCTCATCTTCTCCCTTCTGTTTATAAACAAAACTATTCTTTTTTCAACTTTTATACATAGTGTTTCCTTATTGTAGGTTCAAATGAATTAATACATTTAAAAATGATCCCTAAACAATATTCTACTTGAACCCTCAGATTTAGAGATAAAGCAAAATGTCTAGTTATATCATAATCTTTCTTAAAGTTAAAAAGATTGGGAATAGGGAGGTGTCCGGCATTATGCCAAATTTTGAACAACAGCGTTTAACCTGAGCACCTAGCTAGAAAATAGGGCCTAATCCCTACATGCCTGCTGTGATCTCTGTAGATGGTTAAACTGACCCTGGGAGCACACTTGGAGTCCTGGCATATATAATTACATTGTTTCCAGTTACTTAAATTTAACTTGACTAAAATTGTGTGCGAATGGGTTATTGAAAAGGAGAAAGCTCCTATATGAGTTTGACTCATTTTTGAATTCCCTCTAACACAGTTACAACAAGAACAGTTCATGTGATTTTCACTGTAAATTTCAAAAAATTAACTCAGGGACGGTCTGCACAGCTGGGTTTCCAATCATGTGACTCAGCTTTAGTGAAGTTTTAATAATTAAGGACTCATGAGTTACCCGAATTAAGATGCAGCTGTTTGTAAGAAATTTGTCCATTTTTAGTTATTTATGTATTTTAAGCTCCTTTTCCCCTTTGATTCTCTTTTTTATTTCTGATATAATACATGCTGATATAAATAAATCTAGATGAGCAAAAAGAAGTAAGCTGCCATTTTTACCAACTTAAAAAAACCCTGTATTTTAATAAGTGTGCGCCTTCTTTCCCTATGCATATGAATATTAAGCATCATTTTTCCCAAAATGAGGTAATACTGGGACATTGTTTTTAACAAGCGTATTCACTTATTTATTCCTTAATAATAAATTTATACTTATTTCAACAACTATTATATTACTTAACATTATTATACCATATACAGATATTTGTTTAGCAAGTTCTTCCTTGTTGAACATTTAGATTGCTTCCTGTTTTTCATTATGATAAATAATGGATGAGCATCTGGGCGTGCCCATGATTGTTTAACTAGAACTGCTGGGTGAAGAGGCATGCACAAATAAATCGAAGGCTTTTGAATGTGCTATCAGGCTACCCTCTGGTAAGGTTGTACCAACTTACATTTCCACCAGCAGTATATATTCAAGCACCAAGCTCTGTTTTCTTGGGAGTAGGTATCATTTTTTCCCCCTCATCTTTCTAAATGATAGTTTTTTGTAAAAGTATTTCTGTTACTTTTGGAGTTAAACTTTTAAAAACAGTTAGCCATTTATTGTCTTCTTTTCTGAATCACCTGAGTTGTTCTTCTTGATTTGCAAGGGCTGTTTATAAAATGATTTTAACCATGACAGTATGTTAGAAATATATTTTTCCAAGTGTTTTTTTAAAGTTTCACTTCCATTTTTGAGCAATCTAAATGTGACTCTCCTTTTCAAACTTTTAAATGGCTTCATTAAACCAGTGTAGTAATTCTTTAAATTAAGTTTTACAGAACTTAATTTGTACAACTCCTCCTTTACTCATTATGAGTTCATTCTATAGCCAGAATGGGAGGAGAAAACAATATATTGTTTGACTCATTTTTGTATCTTACTCATTAGTTTACCTTCCCAGCCATAGAATGAGGAAGGTCACTGCAGAAAAAATAGTAAGGCATGATCTTGCCACAATAGATATTTTTCATTTTACCTTTGTAAACATGTCTTAACATATGCCATGTTCATTGCTTCTGGAGATGTATTGGGTCGTCGGAAAAGTCATGACACATGTTTGCAACCGATGGTACTAGTTCATTTTGGAAGTACTAGTCATTCACATCTATGTTATTGCTCTGCCATTTGACAGCTGACAGTTCTAGCTTCATTATAAAAAAAAAAATTTGAGCGATTTGGTTGAGTTTTGGAGATTTTACAACAAATTGAAGATGGAAGACCAAACTGTACATTTTTGCCATGTTTTACTGTTTTACTTCCATAAAGGGAAGCACGCTCGTGAAGCTTGTGAAAAGTTGCATAAAGTTACTGTGACAATGCTCTACAAGAACGTCAGTGCCACCAGTGGTTCACAAAACTCCGTGCTGGTGATTTTGATCTCAACGACACTCCTCGGTCAGGGAGGCCCACCGAGGTTGATGGCGACAAAATAAAGGCATTGATCGAGTCAAACCCATGTTACATGACACGAGAGAATGCAGAAACATTGAACATCCATCATTTAAGCATTCATGACCATCTAAAGAAACTGGGATACATAAGCAAGCTCGATGTTTGGGTTCCACATGAACTCAAAGAAGTTCATTTGACAGTGCGTATAAACATCTGCAATGTGCTCATCAAACATGAGGAAAACGATCTTTTTTTGAAGCGACTGATAACTGGTGATGAGAAGTGGATTGTTGACAACAATGTGGTGCGCAGACGGTCTTGGTCCCGACATGATGATTCACCTCAAATGACATCGAAAGCAGACATTCATCAGAGGAAGGTTATGCTCTCAGTGTGGTGAGATTTTAAAGGTGTCGTGTTTTTCAAGCTCCTACCAAGGAACCAAACAATCATTTCGAATGTGTACTGTCGGCAATTGGACAGTTTGACGAATCCATCATCCAGAAACGTCCAGAGCTTGTTAATTGTAAAGGAGTTGTGTTCTATCGCAATAATGCGAGACTGCACACAAGTTTGATCACCCATCAAAAATTATTGGAGCTTGGATTGGGATGTGTTGCCACATCCACCATACTCGCCTGACCTTGAGCTGTCAGACTTGCACTTGTTTCGCTCTCTTCAAAACTCCTTGCATGGTATAACGTTCAATTCAAATGAGGCTGTAAATCAGCACCTTGTTCAGTTTTTCTCCAATAAAGACAGGTCCTTCTATGAACAAGGAATTATGAAGCTCACTGAAAGATGGCAAAAGGTTATCGAACAGAACAGGCAATATATCATTGATTAATTGATCTTTGTTCTTTAAATAAATAAATGACCTTTGAAAAAATAGACAAAATACGTCATGACTTTTTTGACAACCCAATAGAAGCATTATATACACCTTCACTTTCTTACATTTTGGAACATGTAACTCTTTTTTGTTTGCTTTTTCCTGGGTGTATGATATATTCATTACAGAAAAATTTAGAAAATACTATAATGTGAAGAAGAAAATGCAATTATATGTGATCCTGTCATTCCTCTGTGATGACTGTTCATTGATTCTTGGAATATATTCAATTCAGTCACGTGAGATGATTGTACTATTGAATTTTGCTTGTTACTGGTTTATTATTTAAGACCCTTGTATCTGTATTCATAAGTGAAGTTAGGTATGTTTCCTCTTTTTGTGCTACTTTTGACTGGCTTGTTTCAGGGTTTTTTACTATTTAGTTTCAAAAACAAAATTGAATAGCTTAACTTCTTTTTATGTATTTTTAAATAGTTTAGCATAGGAGGCATCTGTTCTTTAGGCGTTTAAAAGAGCTCACCAGTATAAAACCTGACCATGAAGCTTTTTGAAGGCTGCAAGTTCCATTCTGATGGCATATATTATATTGTTGAATGTATGTTATCAAAACTTTTCTAAGGTTAAATTGAGTACTTTGATTTACTACATTGAGTTTACTAATGTTCAAGGAAGTTTTGAAAGGGCTATATTTTGTTGTTTCTTCTACTTATATACTTTTTGCTTAATAGTAAATAATCATTTATTTTATTGAAATACTTGTACAAACTAACTGGAAAAAGTAAAATACAAGTAAGTTAATCTACTTTCCGACATTTTAATATGAAAAATTTCAAACATACACAGAAGTTGAGAGAAATCTATTTTACTCCCTTCAAATGTAAAAAAGTATATTCTTTAGGTTCTTTTGAAACCTATGAGCATTTTAAAAACCTTACATACTTTTAAAACTCAAGCTATCACTCACTGCTTTTCCATATAATGTCTAATAATTCTTTGCTATAAGTTATTCGGGTTTTTTTGTTTTTGTTTTTAAATTTTATTGGGGAACAGTGTGTTTTTCCACGACCCATCAGCTCCAAGTCGAGTAGTTGTTTCAATCTAGTTGTGGAGGGTGCAACTCACTCACCCACATCGAACCGGCAACCTTGGTGTTATGAACACCGCGCTCTAACCAACTGATCTAACCGGTTGCCCCAAGTTATTAATTTATGAACTTGAATCTCTTTCAAAATAATTTTCTTCATTTTCTTACTGTATTATTTTTTAAATGAGTTTATCTGGCACAGCAAACAGGATACTAAAGTTAGTCTTTGTACTCTCCAAATACATGTATTGGGTATAATACACCAATAATAAAAGCTTAAATAGCATAACCTTTTTGCCACTTTTAATATAACCTATACCAAAATAGCAATCCTAAACAATATTGTTTCTTTTCAACAGATGGACTACCAACTGTGTGATGTGGAAGGGGTCCAAAGTTAAAGTTTTTCATCTTGTTCCATTTCAGGCCCGGAGATCCAGATATAAAATGGAAACAATTTCAGTACTAAGCATCTTGAAATATTAGAACACAGTGTATTTGAAAGGAGAGCTAAGAAAGACTCCCTTCATTGATGATACTGCCTTACATCTAGTTTTCTTGAACTTGACCTGTCATTGCAACATAGAAGTCATTTGTTGTAAAGGAGCTTAAACTACAGAATTTATTATTTTTAAAGTTAAGAAAGTAAAAATGATATAGACTACGTTCAAGAACTTCATTTGAGTTTCTGAAAATTCAGCTACTCAATCCTAGACTTTTGCATAGAATTTTTAAGAAATACATTGAGATTGGAAGCATAGGTTTTTCTCAGTTTGCATATATGTGTGTAAATTCACAAATGTAGCAGTCAACTTCACGAGTCATCACCTAACAGCAGAAGTGTTTGGAATGATTTTAAATGAGAAAACCTTTACCTGTGTTCATTTTCCCAAAATGTAATAATTTATTGTTTTATCTTTGTTTTTGCTCCTTAAACATTTAAAACCATGTTCATATAAACATTGATAGCACCATGCTTCAATTCTATTTTGAGCAGTCACAGTGTTGAAGTTAATTGACTGTTATTCTCTTCAGAGAAGTTTTAAGAGAAGCCAAATACCTAGGCTGATGTTTTGCATGTTGAAAAAAATCACCTTTCTATTTATAATACATCATGCAGCAATTAAGAACAAGTTTTGCAAGAGTCCATATAGGAAGTATGGTATCTCACCTCTTAATTGAATTGTCTTCCTTGTTTTGTTTGGGAATACCTTCCTAGGGTGTCAGTCAAGTTCACATTGAAGTTTTAACATACATTCCATGGCCACATAGTAATGGGATTATGGTAAAGTAGTTAAATCTTAGGTTGGATTATTGAGAAATAATACAGGTTTTATGCGGGATTTTGAAGTGATTTCTTTCACAAAGAACTATTAATGAATGTAATACCATTACTTCCCTACCCCAAGATTAAAGGCAAAGGGAATGAATCAATTAATAAGTTATTAAGATTTAAATTGATAGATTCGATGTTCTGTGGGTTTTGTTTGTTTTTTCATTATTTAAAAATTTTGAGGAACGTTTTGATGTCAACATATGAAGTGGTTATTTATACGTTTTTGGGTCAATTGAATCATTTTACACAGTATCTAGAATGTAACCAGTTACTCAGAAGCACAAATGGATACCCCTTTCTCCATTGATAAAGACAGCCAGTTTCAGTGTTATCATGGGAGAAAAATCTTCCTAAGATTTGAGTCCTGTATGAGACGTACTCTGCTGCTTGGCATTAGGTATCACTTTCAGGTCTAGAGTTTGCATTAGGGGTGGCTTCTGTTTTTAGGACAATGAGTAAAGAAACTCCAAGGCAACGGGGCCCAGTCATTGTTCCCAGAGATGAAAGTCCATTGCTCTGCTGAAGAGATTGCCTGTAATGACTTCTTACTTCTAGATCCTGTAAACCCTTCTCAAAAAAAAAGTATCTAAGAGCTATTTGAGACAAAACTCATTTTATTCAGGGCTTTGCTTATATCCTGTTCCTTTTCTGTGGCACAGTTTCAAAACATTATTCTCGTTTGTAGACATCTCTAGCCCTCTCGTGTGTTACGTGTATATTATTGCCTGGAAACAGCACAATAGAGTAAGAAAAAAGTGTTCCAGCTTTTGTACCTAAGTCATGTAAGGAATAAGTGACTTCTCCAAATCTTAGATTCCTTATCTATAAAAAAGGGGGAATTACTATCTTTCTCTTAAGGCTATACTGATTAAATTAGTATGTATATGAAGGGCCCTTCCATGCCTCTGAGACTGACACACAGAGTAAGAAAGAAAGTGCTAAAAATATGTTAGACTCCCCCCTGGAGAGACACCACATGAGACACCATCCCATCCTCACTGCATTTAATACTTACTGGGTGGAATTAAAAGGCAGAAGTCCCCTATAGGCAAGGAGCAATACTCCTATTTCCTCTCCTACTCTTCTTTGACTAGGACAGGACACCAGCAGAACCAAAGCCATCTTTTACCCTTTCTTTCACACTGTAGTTTGTTTTGTTTTAGAGTAAACTGGCTGAATTGCTTACTTCTGTCTCTACTTTAGAAACAGTTTCAAAGTATCCATCCATATGATGTAGACTGGTTCTGAAGAGCTGGTTTTTTTGTTTGTTTGTTTTTAAAGATTTTATTAGGGAATTGGGGGAGGGGAACAGTGCTGGGGAATCGGGGAAGGGGAACAGACAAGTTGCTGTCCTTTTCTTCTTCAGTCTAGTTGTGGAGGACGTTGCTTCACTGGCCCAAGTTGGCACCACCATTGGGCTCTT
>NW_017732159.1:49888-52084 GCF_001890085.2 Hipposideros armiger
GCCGGCGACTCATGGCAGCCCAGCTCCAGGTTGAGCTGTTGTTCAGCATTTTAGCTGTAGAGGGCAGTGTCACTGGCCCTCATATGTGGGATCCGAAACAGGGCCCTCTGACATCCCAACCCAGTTCTTAACTAACACGCCACTCGGCCGGCCCGAGCTGGTTTTTTTTTAAAATAACACTTTCTTTTTTAATTATGGACATGATTGGTGCTACTACTGTAATGCTTTTCATAAGCCATTTTTTATTTCCCAAGGAACTCGTTTATTTTATAAAGTTCAGAAAATAAAAATGGCCCCTTTGATACTCGTTGATACTGCCTTATGTATTCTATTTTAGACTTCGTAAGCTTCTATAAAGATTTTCCCCCCAAATTGGACTCTTGCTGTAAATGCTCTCCAGTGGTTTTCACTCAGTAATAAATCACGTGAACCTCAGTATATCTGTAAATGCTGCTCTCACAGCAGTACTATACCATGTTTACAGGCACAGATTCTGAAGTCAGAGTCCTGAGTTGGAATCCACTTCTGCCACTTGCCAGCTACAAGCCTGAACTGATTCACCTGTAAAATGAGGCTAATAATAGTACATGCCTTCTAGGTTAAGCATATTGTATGGGATGAGGAATGTCAAGTCTTTAGAAGTATTCGGCACATAGTAAATATACAATAAATGCCAGCTATTTATAATCATTATTTTTGAGAACTGCATAATTTTATATTTTATGTGTATACCACAATTTATCCACCTCTCTTATATTAATGAACATTAAATATTGGGCATTTAGGTTGTTTACAGTTTTCCAGTTTATAATACAACTCTGCAATATATACATCTTTGCAGCTATATATTTGTGTACTGTCTAGCATCCTCAGAATAAATTCCTTAGGACACAAAAATTGGTGTGTCAAAGGGAATGTGTGTTTCTAAAGCTTTTAATAGTATTTCTAAATAGCCCTCCAAAAAGGTTGTGGAACTCAACTCCAGCATTTGTTGTTGTTGTTGGCAGATGATGATTTATCTTGAGCCATCCATCTTTCAAAGTGATATGCTTCAAATCTTTATCACTGCTAACCATAGTAATACATTACAGGACAGTTAAGTCCTAGTCATACATAAGAAGTGTTTGCGAAGTGGATCACCTCGTTACCCTTGAACCTCATTCCCAGAGTATAAAAGATGTTTCTCTTAGAGGAATGTTTTGTTGTGAATCTTTTCATCTTATTAAAATAAGATTAGCAGTGCCAAGTTTTTAATATTTGGTAGATACCAAGTTTGGATAATTTGTTAGTGGCCTTTCTTTTAAAGCAATTTTTAAATTTCTTGGGTTGTTTTTAACAGGGAATGCTATTTCACTATGTTTGATTGCTGAAATGTGTGGGTTTGATTTCTCTGGAGCATAGATGAGAGAAGGCTGATATAAAAATGTATCTACGCAAGTGTAGCTTAGCCATGTTCCGAACGATAAAGCTGCCAGGAACCCATAGCATAATTTATCAGGCCCTGACACATGGTATTAGCATATTCCAGTGCTGTAACTCAGGTTAAAAGCAAGACTGGTTATCTTTAAAAGTTAAAAATATTTTTCTTCACAGCAGTTTGACTGCTTTTGTTTCCAGCAGAAAAGGAACTTTTTTCAATATATTAACTATAAAAATTAGTTGTCATTGTGTTCACTTTTTTTTTTTTTAAGCAAATCCATGCATAGTCTAGTTAAAATTTAGAAACAATGTAGGAAAATGTGAAAAACATAAAAATCACTTTAAATCTCACTGCCCTGCAGTAACGACTATTCATACTCTATTGGCCATACATACGTGCATCATGTTGTTTTAAACATGTGTTTAATGAGCCAATTTTTTAAAAACCGTGGTAAAATATACATGACAAAAATTTACCATTTTAACGAGCTTGTAGTGTACAGTTCGGTGGCATTAAGTACACACGTTCACATTGTTGTGCCACCGTCACCACCATCCAGCTCCAGAATTCCTTTCATCTACCAAAAGGAAACTACCCAACCCCTGGCAACCACAACCTAATCTTTACTTTGTATTGAAATACAATATTCACAGAGAAAAATTCACATGCTGCAAGTACACTGACAACCCCCCCCCAAAAAAAAAACAAGAAAAAAAAAGAAATGCAAGTAAAAAACCCTAAACCATTGTATAAGACGCACCCAGGTTAATACTGAA
>NW_017732159.1:55760-61643 GCF_001890085.2 Hipposideros armiger
AAAAAAAAAAAAAAAAAAAAAGTAAAATAGTGCTTTTATTATAAAATTTTACTTATCTAGAATAAAGTCAAGTCATTGAGGATAAAAAAGTAAATAAGGCATTTTCCCTAAGATTTATACTGCAAAAATGAAAAAAAATTATGACAATAAGAGATATTTTAAAAACTGTTTCTTTTGGTTTAGAAAATAGATGTATAAATTTTACCCAAACCCCTAAAATGATCATTTAGTTAAAAAACACTATCACATACCTATTTTGTGCCAGACACTGTGCTAGATTAAAACACAATTCAGATCTTAGTCACATCATTTCATAAAATTAAAGATTTTAATGAGAAAATTAAAGAATTTGACCTTTGTGTATCATGTTTCTCCTTACATTCTTTTTATGTATTCCTTCATTGATTCAGTAATAGTAATGCATAATTTTCCCGTAAACTTCACCCTTACATGTAGAGAAAATATTGATAAAATGTTCTTGCAATAAAGCATTTTCTTGCAAATATATACTTTATTCAAATCTTATTAACATCATATAAGTTCTTATAGGAGAGCTGCAAATTCTCCACATAAAATTTTTTACCCAAAACTTTGTGAGATAAGAGTTAAAATCTTTACCGAGCTTCTTGTTAAAAAAAAAAAAGATGCATTCAATAACTTGGTATTTAAATCAATCCAAAAGTACCACCTTCATGTCATTAACATACAGGAAGAGCCTGAAATGTATGTGTGTCACGTGTACCTTTTTTCTCTCTCTTTTACTGTGACATCACCTGGGAAAATCCAGAAGATTGGATAACCAAGAAATGACTAGTCAAGATTCTGCTGTACTTGTGAAAACGGTGGGTATTTAAAGATTTCCAGTTCCATTTATTAATGGTGCATCTTCACCACTTTTACCTCTGTCTCTAACCAGATAATTAATTATGGGACTGTAACTTGATGCAGATCTTCACAATGTTTGACATACAATAGAACCTCAAGTATTTGTTGAATTGAATTTCAGCTTAGCTTTGAAATTTTTTTGCTTGAAGTATGATGTGCATTATAGTGTTTCTGAGCATATAAGATGGCTATCCCATTCCTTTTTGGGCTAAATTCTCTTTGCTTAACAACACATTTAAATCATACAGCATGAGATGTTTTATTTTAGGCCTCTGAATTAAAAAGGACGAGCATTTAAATTTAAAAAACAAAACAAAACTTCTTGAAAAGAGAGTTCATTACATTGTAGACATTAGAATGAGGTAGGAAAACCAGAGGCTTTGGAGTCAGAACTGGCTCCACATCTTAACTCGGTCCTTAAATAGCTGTGATAACCTTGAATGAGGGCAGCAGTCTCACCTTTAAGAAGTGGGTGTGAAACCACCAACCTCACGTTGCTCTTACGCATATTCCCCCCATCTTTACTGAGGTATAATTGACCAATGAAATGGTAAGATGTCTGAAGTGTGCAATGTATGATTTGATAGACACAGACACTGGAAGGATTTCTGTTACCTAGTTATCACATCCATCACTTTTCACATATTTACCTTTTCTTTTTTCTTTCTTTCTGTCTCAGCAAATGTCAATTATACAAAAATTCAAATTTCAACTATATAATAGTTTATGCTTATAAACTATAGTCACCCTGTTATACATTAGATCCTCAGACCTTACTCATAACTAAAATGTTCTTATTCATACTTAATGAAAAAGCATGTAAAATGCCTAATAGCACTTAACTTTAAATGTTAATTTCCTATATTATGTTAGTGTTTTAACTATGTAACTAGCATATGTATTTGTGTGTGTGGAAAAACATTATATCCATATTCACAATGATAAAATTTAAAAAATCACAATTTCTCCCTCTTTTATTTTTTTTATAAGATTTTATTGGGGAATCGGGGAAGGGGAGCAGACAGGTAGACAAATTGCTGTTTTGTTCTTCAGTCTAGTGTGGAGGACGTCGCCTCACTGGCNCCAGGAGGAAGGAAGTATTTGTGTTAATACTGAAGTGCCTTTTTTCCCTGCAGAGCAAGCTGCCAGTGCTAATAGCACAGAGTTGCCTTCTCTTCACTGTTGCCTTCTTTCAGTTGATCCTTTCTGTAGACTGGTGACTAGCTCAGAGCTCGCAAGCCTGTGGCCCAGAGCATAATAAAGCGCTGTGTAGTAACGCGTCACAAGACTGTCTTTGCATAGAGCTTAGCCAACGCTTTTGGAACCGCCCTCAGTTGCACCTTGTGCTATATTAGTGCTTCTCAGACAGGAAGAATTTTCTTTCGCTGCCGTAGCTCGTCCGGTTACCTTCAGGGGTAAGTGTGTCCAGTTCGTGTAAACAAATGGGCTGCTCTTGTTTAACGTTATCTGATTCTCATTTGCTTCCATATCTGATTGAAATTTTAGGCTTTGAAAAAATACAAATTAAGGAAATAAAAATAGAATGATCTAGTATAATGCAAAACTTCTTTAGAGTTTACAAATATCTGGATACATATTCTTTGCAGTGTCTTAGGGCTTAGAAATTAGAACTTTTTAGGTTCTAATTTTAAGAGCTTCTTGCTTCACATGTAGATCGATGTTAAGAAACAACCAAGTTCCCTCCAAAAGTCTCTTTTCAAGGGGAGGAAAAAATTATAAGATCCAAATTTGTAGTCCCTTCACATTGCTGTGTGACTCAATTTTGCTAATAGCCACATGGTTTGTGTCTCTAGCATTAGGAACTATTTATTATGGCTAGTAATAAATCTAATTTTTATTTTGTGCCTCTGAGCTTTGTTCAGGATATCATGGAATGGGATTATACTGGCATGTTTTATGAATTGATAAAACCTGCATTACTGTATTTAAGGCTTATAACAAATTGTATACTGAGAATTAAGATTCAAACATATATATTAGCAAAAAGCCTAGGATGCTGTGACTAAGTTAGATTTAAAGAATTGAATTTGCCTTACTTTTTTATAGTTTTTTTTAAATCAGGAAAATCAGCTAATGCAGCAGACCATTTTTAAAGCAGTGTACTTGCTTTTTATTGGCAGCCTATCTGCAATCCCTGCATCTGGATATTGCTTACCACCTAGGCTGTTGTTCTAGGACAAATTCAAGGACAGAAGAGCTCAGAGTGCCTTAAGGGTAATCAGTATAAATTCCTTAATTTCCATGTGCCTTGGTTTAACGCATCTTGAAAAATGCTGTTAAATATTAGGGCAGTGCATGTGGGGAGGATAGATGAATACATTCTAAACTCTGATACTGTATCTTTTCATAAGTGTCCACAAAATTCTCACCGAGAAGCCAAGTTTTATTATTTCAGGAAGTTGGTATAAATTGCCGATTTTAAATATCTAGGCTTTGCAATCTGCTCCCCACCTGCCCTCTGCTTCTACCTCTTCCCCTCCCTCCCACCTTTTGCTCTTCAGTTTCGTTTTTGTTTTGTGTCTATATCGCTAAAGTTTCACTTTCCAGTTTTTGTATTTTTCTCACTGCTGCCTTGAAAATTTAATTAGGGAGAATTATTTACATGCCCCAAGAAACTGATTTACAATGCTATGGAAGTAATGCATTTATAATTTGATATTTTCATTTGCTAATTACCCTAAGAAAGTGTTATAACAAACTCAAGCTTATAACAGGTAATACAGTTGCTGGAAAAGTGCACTAAAATGAATTCATCATGATGTTTAGTACTGTGTGCAGATACCCTGTCCATATTACAGTAACACATGCCTTTTCTTATGTAAGTAATATGCAGTTTGCTATTCAAAATTTCATTACCTTATTGGTGTGTGTGGTTTAAATGGTTCTACAAGTATCAGAATTAAAGTGAGAATCTTAACTGTGTAAGCCAATTATATTAATGAATTTAATCTTTTTTACTTTCCCATAAGAGAGACCCATCAAGTGGGCCCTTAAAAGCATTCAATTTACATTGATTCTTTAAAGCTCATATAAAAGCAAGTAAATATTGTTCATGTAGACACAGAACTTTCCAGTCATTCATTTGTAAATATACTTTTAAGGAAAAGTTAATCATCTCAGAATGACCTACCACGACAGCTAAAGCTTCCAGTTACCAAGTTCGGGCTGTTCCAGGTGCAGTTCTTCTTACCTCTGGCGTCAGTCTTTAGCCTTGTCTTACCTATTCCTTGTAATGACCTGTTACAGCCGAGACCTGACCCTCGTACAGAAAGCACAGTGGTTTTCCACCTCGCACATTATCCAGTCCACATTTAAAGGTTCCAGAGACTTAACTTCCAAACTTCCTTTGAAGGGAGTTCATAGTTCAGGGGTGGTATTTTCTATTTTTGAACATGTCTTCTGCACTTGATGTGTTTTTTCCAACGACTCTTCCCTTGAAGCATCTGTAACAGATGACTGTTGGCAGAGTAAGCCAGAACTTTATATACCAAGTGTAGGTTTACAAGCCGATTGGTTTAAAAATACCCTGCCCTAATTTTCTGTCTTTAGAATGGTGCCAGGAGGCTGACATTTATGCCTTAGTCTTGACACTTTTTTAATGATAGAGACCGCGGCCTGATTTGTGTAGTATCACTTTAAAGGAGATTCTGTTCGAACAAGGATAAATCCTGGTCAGATTGCGAGTGAGGACTGGGAAGAATGAAGGATCTGCAGTTGAAATTGGCACAGTATCCATGAACCATGAGGTTTACGTACCAAAAACGATGTCCTCAAGTCACAAATTTAGCAGCTGCAAATTTTTTCCATTAGCAAATTTCTGATTCTCTGTTTTCATTTGTGTTTTGTTTAAATAAAATTTGATGAGACCGTGAGAAAGATGATTATTCTTTCATTTAACAGCTTTTTTTCTTTTTCAACTAAGCCTGAATGCTCCAGAAAGAGCCATACTTGGGGGTTGGGAGTGGAGAGAATTGGGCTGCTTGACCATGTATAACAAAAGACCTTAGATTCCCAGATATTAAAATGTATTCTGCACTGCATGAATTCTGTTTTTGTTGGGCTTTTCCAGTGTTTCACAGAGTATGTGGTATTTTTGTAAACACTGTTGTACTTTTCCACAGGCTCCTTCCTCTCTATCAAGCTAATAAAATGGTTTTATTTAAATAGTGCCTTCTGAGAAATCTAGACTCCTTTTCAATACTAAACATCAAAGCAACACCATAAGCATTTAATATCATGTGGTTTGGTTTCTATAAATGAGGAAACAGACTTGGTAGGCAGCTTCTGTGGCATCTTTGTTTAAACTAGATGACTCAGACAGAATGGAATTTAACCGAGGAAAGGTTACTTAAATTTGACTGTATGTTTGACTATATATATAATCTTCTAAGGACTCCTAACCACCAAACTACCAGTATAATTACATTCTGGGGTTGGTAATCAAATGTTTTATGAGTTATATAGAATGTATGTATCTATAGATAGATAATAGATACTGCATTATTTTCCAGATGTGAAAAATTGGAGGTATCTGACTATTTGGAAATACTTCTTACTCAACTCTTAAGATGCCATCAATTATAAGATCATCAACTTACTAACAGCCTTTCTGAGAAACGAGGGAAAATACTTTGTTATAAGATATTCCACAATTTTATGCACTTAAAATGAAAGATGGGGGCATGGATTTTAGAATTTGAGGAAACTTTATATTAATCTACTACAACACATTTTAAATATAAAGAACACAGATCTAATGTCCAACTTTTATTACTAGAGTTTAAGGAAAAGTCAGATTTTTTTCTTTCAACTAATGTGTTTTTAAAATAGTGCTTTTAGCCGGCCGAGTGGCTCAGTTGGTGAAGAGCTCGCTCAAGAGTTTGAGCTCTGAGCAACAGGGTCCCCAGTTTGATTCACGGCCCAAGCTGAGCTGCCGCTGAGCTGCCAACAGGTGGCAGGATGGCTCAGCTAAAAAAA
>NW_017732159.1:63803-96870 GCF_001890085.2 Hipposideros armiger
TCACGCTGGCTGCCAGCCACTCACGTAGCTCACGGCAGCCCACTGCAGCCCTGCTGCAGCCTACGCTGTCGCTGGCGACTCACAGCAGCCCAGCTCCCGGTCGAGCTGTTGTTCACCATCTTTGCTGTAGAGGGGGCAGTGTCACTGGCCCTCATGTGGGATCCGAACCGCAGCCCTGCTGCTCAGAGCTGGTGCTCCCAAGCGAACTCTTAACCAGCTGAGCCACTCCGCCGGCCCTTTCTCCCTCTTTTTTAAAGAGGACAACCACCCCGTAATCTCTTTCTTATTTTCTCTTTCTTTTTGTTGTTCTTCCTCTTCTGTGTTTTATCATCCTCTTTCTTTCTAGCTTTCTTTTTCTGGTTTGAGTCTATAAACCAGAACATGACTTAGCATGCAAACACCTTTGTGTCACAATTAATAAATCTCTCGTTCAGCTTAACTTTCCTCATCCAGTATATGATTCCAGGAAATCTGACTTAAAGTGCAGGGTAAGCTGTCATCAGCATAGTTATTGCTGGTAGGATGAAGCATATGAAATTGCTGT
The DNA here is from genome assembly GCF_001890085.2 of Hipposideros armiger. Classification (NCBI taxonomy): domain Eukaryota; kingdom Metazoa; phylum Chordata; class Mammalia; order Chiroptera; family Hipposideridae; genus Hipposideros; species Hipposideros armiger. The sequence continues at coordinate 64,348 of NW_017732159.1, forward strand.
TTTCATATGTCAGATACAGTCCAATATTGGCAGTTTCATATGGTTCAACTTGGTACATGGATGTGAACTTTGCATCCATTGCATGATTAGTATTTATTCACTGGTATTGAGCATGTATCTCTGACATGTAGAATTAAATCAGTCTAAGCTTACTTTCTTGCTTGAGTAGATTTATTTATTTATTTGTTTTTAACCAAAATGAACATGAGTGATGTAGGAATGTCCTACCATGAGATTTGTTCTCTGGGTCCCAGAACCCTCTAACGTGCGTCTCTTTTAGAAGCAAGTAGCTAGTGTAGTCAACCCACAAAGACTACTGAAGGAAAAGAAGCCAAAAGATGATATATTTATATATTTATATATATAAATATACTTATATATTTTTATATATATGTATACTTATATATTTTTTTACTATCAATGTATTTATACAATGAGATGTATACAATTTATATAGTTTTTTAAAATGTTGATACATCTTTCCTTTCTAAAAATGTTTGCCTTTCTGAAAATGTTGATATATCTTTTAGGTTGAAAGCTCTTTGGGATTTTATCCTTATTTTTTTTTTTTCTTTTTGAGAATTTGTATAAGAGTATATTTGAGCCAAAACCAACGACATATGCCAGGGATCAAGATCTCAAATGCTCCCTATCCTTAAGTTTTAATGATCTGGCTCCAAATCTCCTTGTATAATAGACTTCTCTCTCTCCCTGTCTTTCCCCCTCCTTTCCTCCATGCCTCCCTCCCTCCCCTTCTCCCCCCGCCTTTCCATGGACACGTAGGTTCCAGACAAGCAGAGCTATTTCTCTTTTCCCACAGCAGACCCTGTACTTTGGTTCTCCCCACTCTCTGCATGTCCACACCCCACTTCTCTTTGAAAGCCTAGCTCACTTGGCTCATCTTTCTCAGGCCCCAACAGAAATAATCTGTTTCTTCTGTTTCATTCTCAGGCCCCAACAGAAATAATCTGTTTCTTCTGTTTCATTTGTAGTTTTTCTAGACATCTTGGCATGATAATAATTACTTAGGTTCCTGTATTGTAATCCGTGTTACAGAATATGTGTCCTGAGACTATGTTCTTATGAAGTATATCTTACTAAAACTTTTGTATCACTTATAGAGCTGTGTAACACATAGTGCCTCGTACTTAATGACCATATGGTGATTACATGAAAGAATTCGGCCTACACTACTTTAATGTAGACAGGCAGGGGGAAATGGCTACCACTAAAATTTAGTAATGCATAGTCTTCCAATAAACGGTGTATGTGAGTAAATGTACCAGTCTGAATAGGTGTTTTTAAATCTATACTTTTTATGTAGTCAGTAAAAATTGTAGTGCCCACTCCTTTGTACCAACGCAGTAATTACGTCTTTTGCTTGTACCAAATATTAACATTGGAAAACAAAGAAAATATACAAGGTCGGACAATTAAGTTCGCGAACGCATCCTAGAAAAAGTGCTACATACCTCATTGCTGAGTATCGCTATGGTCACCTTCAAAGTACTCCCCTTGGGAAGCTGTGCACCAATGCCAGCACCTAGTCCACCCTTCAAAGCAGTTTTGGAACACTTTTTCTGGAATGGCCAGCAGAGCTGTCGTTGTATTACCCTTGGTGTCCTGAATGTCATCAAAATGTCTTCCTTTCAATATTTCCTTTATCTCCAGGTAAAGAAATAAGTCATTGGGGGCCAGATCAGGTGACTAGGGATGGTGTTCCAATACAGTTCTTTGTTTACTGGCTAAAAACTCCCTCACAGACAGTGTCGTGTGAGCTGGTGCATTGTCATGATGCAAGAGCCATGAATTGTTAAAAGTTCAGGTTGGGGCCAGCCGAGTGGCGCGATGGTTAAGAACTGGCTTGGGACGCCAGAGGGCCCCGGTTCGGATCCCACATATGAGGACCACTGACACTGCCCTCCACAGCTAAGATGCTGAACAACAGCTCAACCTGGAGCTGGGCTGCCGTGAGTCTCCGGCGACGGGCATAGGCTGCAGCCCCTGCTGCAGTGGGTTGCCGTGGGCTACTGTATGGCCAGCAGCCAGCGTGAGCGGCCAGCAGCCGCAGTGAGCGGCCGTCCAGAAGCCGGCGACTGATCTGCCTCGCCCGGGAAGAGCGCAATGATGGTGCCAACTTGGGCCAGTGAAGCCATGTCCTCCACAACTAGACTGAAGAACAAAATGACAGCAACTTGTCTGTTCCCCTTCCCCCAATTCCCCAGTACTGTTCCCATCCCCCCAATTCCCCAATAAAAATCTTTAAAAAAAAAAAAAAAGTTCAGGTTGTCTAACTTTTCCACGCAGCCTTTTCAGCACTTCCAAATAGTAAACTTGGTTAACTGTTTATCCAGTTGGTACAAATTCATAATGAATAATCCCTCTGACATAAAAAAAAAAAGATAGCAACATCGTTGCAACAAGTTCACAAACTTAATTGTCCGATGACCTCCCATATCCCGAGAGCTTTGAAGAGAGATTCTTAAGTAATTTAAACTAATTTTTATGTAGGCCATTTTCAGAAAAATACAGATAAACATCACTAGGACAATTTTGTGACTATAGCATGCAGCTACTCGTTTATATCTTGTCTCAATAAATGTAGCCGGAAGATAATATCAAATACTCTAATATTGCTATAGAGAGTTTTGCATAAACCTGTATATCTTTGAAGTCACCTTCTTTAGAAATCACTGCTTTTTGAATTCAAAGTAGACTAATAGCAGTCTATTTTATCTGTACAAATACAACATGTTAAAGACCAGCCAGAATAAATGTAGGTTAGGTTTTTCTTAGTCATCTTTAGCGTTGATTCAGGTTAGGTTCCAGTTAACCAGCCTACCCTGTTTCTTCAGGGGGAAGCTTTGCTCCATCTCCAACATTGTACATTATGGCCTTATAAAAGGAATTTGTTTTCTTTTGTTTATCAGTGATAGAGATTTTTAGCCCCTTATTTATTTTCCATAACATTATAATAAAATTGAAAAACTTTTAGACAATTCAAACTAAGATGCCCTTCAGATTTAAAGTATCCTGACTTTATGTACCACCAAAAAGGTGTATTTTTGTTCAAGAAGAATATGGGAGTATTTGAGGATGAGACAGAAAGTATAGTGACGCACACACTGCTGCAGCATGCATCTTAATGTTCTCATATTCTGATCATCTTTGACACATTTCATACGTACTTTTAAATTATATTTCTAAGACCACATTGTAAAATTTTGAGTAAAATGTCCAATATCTGAAAAGCATTTAGTGATGTTGTATGTATTCTTGGGGGGTGGGGGGTCCTGTACTATATATCCCAAGGCAGATACAATTATCATTTTTATAATTCTTATACCTGTGTTCTCCACCCTGTTGTGTCCTCTGGAGAAAGTGGCTGTTTTTCATCTGTTTTCATCATCGCTGTTATTTTACTCTAGTGGTATCTGGGTATTCATTATTTATATATCTGTATTTGTGGAAATGAATGGTTTAGGCTGTACAGAAGCACGGACACCAGTGCTTCTAGCCACTGGCTCTCTTTCAATCCCAGTTATTTAAAATAAGCCAATCTAGAAGTTGTTGGCCTCGCAGAAACTAGCCTACTTTGAATTGTCTTGTTGCTGTTCTCCTACCCATTATCTGAAACTAGAGGACATTTTCCTCAGTGTGGACACACTGAAGTAAAATGTTTAATTTTCTTGGTGAAAATATAGTTGGTGACATACATCCTCTGCTGCTTTCAATAATGAGTTAGCTACTGAATCAAGTATATGCTGATTTCTCTGCATCTGCCATTTAAGCAGAGGGAAGAGCAGAATTTCGTTGTTAGCAGATGGACTTACTAGCTGAGATATTTGTAAGGGTATACAGATGTGATATTCCAAAACATGAATGGCTCCTAAAACTCAACAGGAAAACACTGTAAGTAAGCACTGCTCATCATCATAGCATCTCGCAGGACTGCCTGACATACATTAGACACTTGGTAAGCAAATGAATGGATCAGTGAATGAAAAAAAGGAATGTAGGAACAAATGCATATTGGCTTGTCTCATCTATTGACAATAAATTAAATCTGTTGACAATTGAATAAAGGTTAGTTGCATTGCATGTTATCCTGTGCTACTTAAATATGGCTTTTTCCAAGTAAGTATATTGGAAGTCCAGGTCTTTCATTCATGGAGAAAAATTTAATGTTAGAATTTTTCTTTCCTACACACTACTGTATTCATCTTCCAGTCTTTGGAAAACATCTAAGCATTTTTCCAATTTTTTTAATTTTGTCCATTATCTAGAGACAGCATGGAACCTGATAGACTTACCTAGTCAGATTCTCTTATACCAAAGATATAAGGTCTAGAGAATTTTTCATAACCGTGTCCATAACACACGATACGTTTTTGTTTTTTTGTTTTTTTAAATTAGTTTCAAGTGTACAACACAGTGCAATAGTTATACTTTTTACCCCTCAAAGTGACAACCCCCCCCCCACATGAAATGTTAATATTGGTGATAACACACCCAGAATTATAGCATGTAAAATAAAGATTACCAGATACAAACCAGTACAGAACCCCATTTTGAGATTGTCTTACTGCCTTTTTATACTGTGGAGCTGACTATGAAATGATCGGTCCTCCCCTCCATCTTGTACCTGTGCTATAAGAGCACTGTGCTTGTGCTGAATTTACTCTGATTCATTTCATTGTATCTGCACTTTTGTAGGGAAAAGAAACCATTTAAGATCAAATTGTTGAGAAACACTAAAGACTGCATGAACCAGCCTAGTAGCAGCCTAAGCCCAGATGGTTTAATACTTTTTAGTAGTTGTCTTAACTTGAAATAAATCCATTGTGAAATTTATGCCAAGAACAATGAAGCTCTTTGGGATATAGTACAATAGGGAGCAAAGATCTTGAAGCAACTTTTCAAATTAAATATATTGACTATATTTTAATGATCTGTACAAAGGTAAACTTCGTGGGGAATAGTCATGCAATATGTCCTTTCTGCTAAGAAATATTTAAAAACTTAAATATGAATATAAGGTAAATCTTAGGCAGAAAGGTTCTTATAAGAAAACTCTTTATCACAAAGTTCAAATATTCTCCATCTAGTTCTTGGATTCTATTTTGATTAATGAATTTTGTTAAAGACATTTTCTTATAACTACATAATAATTTCAGAAAGCCAGATGTAAAAGCATGAGAATAAAATAAACTATGTACATATGCATTACAAGTTAATAATCAGGGAAATGAAAATAATGGAAAATAAATGGTTACTTGTTTATCTTTCGGTTATAGAATTTCAGGCAATTCCTTTTTTTTCCCCTGTAATTTCTGTGGTAAAGATGCATGACTTTTATAATTAGAAAAATGGTACTTTCTGATAATGTATTAATTACAAATGTAGTGGGGTTTTTGGGGGAGGTTTTTTGTTTTAGCTGAGCCATCCTGCCACCTGTTAGCAGCTCAGTGGCAGCTCAGCTCGGGCCAGGAATCGAACCAGCAACTGTGTTGCTCAGAGCTCGCACTCTTGAGCAAGCTCTTAACCAACTGAGCCACTCAGCCAGCCCTATAAATGCAGTTTTGTCTTAATCTTCTAGATGGAAACTACTGATGTGCTTTTAAATTTTTTGTGTATAAATGGTAATTTGATACAGTGGCTTTGCTTGTTTTTTGGTAATGCCTCAATATTTAAAAATATTTAAATAACATAAGCTTTTGTGTGGTATAAAAGAACCTGGGAAAAGAGGAATTAAAAATAGTCAGTTAACTTCCTTTTATTTTTAGATGCCAGAATTCCAGAAAAGTTCAGTTCGCATGAAGAACCCTACAAGAGTAGAAGAAATTATCTGTGGTCTTATCAAAGGAGGAGCTGTCAAGCTTCAGGTGAATAATTATCAAGAAGCTTTTATTACTAAGCCTCTATTTTTAATGTTCAAATAGACACATTCATCTCCTGGTTTACTAAAATCTGATCAAGGAAAGTTTGGGGAGGCAGGCTTTGCATAGCCTTTCGGAATGTCAGATCTAAAAGATATTATCTAGAGTTGGTCAAAAATACATAAAATAGCCTGTTGGAAACAAACCAAAATTAATAGCCTTGAAATAAATTAGGCTTTTCTTTAATATTAAGTACTAAATTAACTAATACTATGCATAAATATTAAGCCATTTTAAGAATAATATTAAAATATGTATAGTTTCAAGTTGCTTTTCAATCTTTTAATTAAATGACTCATAGTTCAAATTAAGATGTAACTTTTAGAGATAACTGATTTTTAAAAACTTTTTTAAAAAAGGAATGTGTTAAATGTAAATTAAATCAACAACCTGGATATTCAGTAAAAAAAGTCATTTTTTTAAAAAAACATTTTTGAAAAAATATGTAGCCCCATCTCCTAAATTTCAAGAGCTGGCAAACTATTACTATGTATCATTCATTGATTGGTATAGTTTATTGACCTAAACAGACAAGTTACATCTAGAATGGAACAGTGTCAATAACTAAAGAGCTTCATATAGTTTCATTGCTTTCATTGCATTTTTGTACACTAAGAGCATTGAAATTGTGCAATATTTTCACTCTTTGGATAATTAACCATGTTACCTGTGATTGCAAATTCCTATACTGGTTAATCAGATTTTATGTGGTGATAATGCTAGGGCACGTAAGGTACTATCTTGTATTTAAGGTAATTCTCAGGACTTTGTATGTTAACTGCATTAGAAAACTCAATGTAGAGAGAACTTAAGAGTGGGGCCAGGGACCCCGCACAGTCCCAGGTCACTAAGAAGCTGCAGCACATGTCTGCCCTTGCAGCCCTGTGTTCTCCTAATGCCTTTTCCCCTTTTCTTACAGATAATAACTGACTTTGATATGACACTGAGTAGATTTTCCTACGAAGGGAGAAGATGCCCAACATGTCATAGTAAGTGTGGCACTCATAACAGATTCATGAAAGTAATCATTATTTTAAGATCCTTTTCTACCTATTCTATTATCTGTGAGATTTGGATTTTTTTCTTCTTTTTGGACCTTGAAAGTGAGTGGACCTGCTTTTTTCTTATTGTATTTTGAGGATGTTTTCCCCCATATTATATAAATGGCTATTTAAATGTATGGTTTTTGTTGCAAAAAGAATAAAGACTTCTGAAATTTTTCTCTCCAAATGTGATCTGTTCATTATTCACGAAAATTTTAAATGGATTTTAAATTTTGGATTAACCTAAAGAAACAGTATTTATCAAATACTCTGTTTTCTAGGAATGTCACTAAGTTTTTGTGTGTAAATTAAGTTAAAGAATTAACTATTAAATAAAATATCAAATTAAAACGTGTTCCTAGGATAATCTACCTTGTTTTGTTTTCCAAACTTGGCAGTGAGTATTTTAAATAATACTCTTCAACCTAACAAAGAAGCAGTGATATAAGCCCACATTCACTGTTGATGTATGTGTGAGTTAAGTTACACAAAAACTTCTTAAAGTCATACCCTTGGGTCCAGTAATTCTCTTATGCACAATTTCTAATTAGGTAGTCCTAAAAGTAGGCAGAAAGCTGTATTCACAGAAATAGCGGTAACTAAGTTCAACATAAATTTATTTATAATAGCAAAAGCTTGGAAACCTAAAAATGTTAACATTGTAGAAATGGTATAAATAATGCCATGCCCACATAACAGAGAATATACAACTATCATGAATGATGGGGAGCTTTTAATTATATGGAAAAAAACAGACTACAATGTGAAGTGAAAAAGAGCGGAGTTCAAAAGTATAGAACTGGTTTAATCTCTTATCTAATTGATAATGCATAAAACTTTAAGACTAAATTTTTAGTAATTCATTGTTAAATGGTAAAATTGTAATTTTTGTTTTCTTTATAATCTATATTTTCCAGATTTTCACATTGTTTTGTTAAGAAAAAAGTATATTTCAAAGACGTATTCCTTGCTTCTATTTAATTAAAAAGTAAGGTGTTAAAGGGACCAGTCAGTATACAATTCAGTGTTTGAAGACTTTGAATTATCTAGATCACTGGTATAAATAAGCAATCACCAAATGGTGGATTTTAAAACCATTCAATTCTCTATCAATGCCATGTGAATTACACCACTAAGACCAACAATTGTAATGACCAGGTTGGTTGACTTGGCATTTAAACTTAAAAGAAAGTAATAAGTAATGCATAATAGTGGCAGCATCAGTCAGACAGAGCATTTCTTTTCATGCCTAGTTTGCTTTTTCTCTAGATGTCATTGACAACTGTAGGCTGATTTCAGACGAATGTCGAAAAAGGGTAAGTACTAACAGTAATCCAGTTCCCACTGAAAGACTTCATTATCCTTTTTGCCTGAGAATTTCTTCAGGTTCATTCACACAAAGAAGAATGGATGCAAAGTGCTTATACCATACCTGGCACATAATAAACCATCAGTAAATGTTAGGTTTGTTCTATGGATTATAGCTCTCTACATTTTTTTTTTTTTTAGATTTTTTACTGGGGAATTGGGAGAGGAGAACAGCATTGGGGAATCGGGGAAGGGGAACAGACAAGTTGCTGTCCTTTTGTTCTTCAGTCTAGTTGTGGAGGATGTCGCCCCACTGGCCCATGTTGGTATCATCATTGCGCTCTTCCCAGGTGAGGCAGTTGCTCGCCGGCCATTGGATGGCTGCTCACAGTGGCTCACGGCAGCTCATGAAAGTGTATGCCCACTGCCGGCCAGCCCCACTGCAGCCTACGCTGTCGCTGGCGACTCACGGCAACCCAGCTCCGGGTCTAGCTGTTGTTCACCATCTTAGCTGTAGAGGTCGCAGCGTCACTGGCCCTCATGTGGGATCTGAACCGGGGCCCTGTGCTCAGAGCTGGCATCCCAAGCCAACCCCTAACCAACGTGCCACTCAGCCGGCTTTCTCTACATATCTTAAAGAAAAAATGAACAGTGACTTTTTATCAATAAAACTTACATTAAAAAGTTTTAAATGCTTATCAAAGTCTTCTGGTTTCCATACATTAACTGGAGAATTAAAAGAAAAAGTACTTTGGGGCCTCCCGAGTAGCACGTTGGTTAAGAGTTGGCTTGGGACGCCAGCTCTGAGCAGCAGGGCCCCGGTTCGGATCCCACGTTAGGACCCAGGGATGCTGCGCCCTCTACAGCTAAGATGATAAACAACAGCTCGACCTGGAGCTGGGCTGTCATGAATCGCCAACGACGGCGTAGGCTGCAGTGGGGCTGCAGTGGGCTGCTGTAAAAAGCTACCGTGAGTGGCCGGCAGCCAGTGAGAGCGGCCAGCAGCTGGAGTGAGCTGCCAAGAGCCACCATGAGTGGCTGTCCAGGGCCCGGCGACCGACCTCACCCGGGAAGAGTGCAATGATAATACCAACATGGGCCAGTGAAGCAACGTCCTCCACAACTAGACTGAAGAACAAAAGGACAGCAACTTGTCTGCCCGATTCCCCAGCGCTGTTCCCCTCTCCCAATTCCCCAATAAAATCTTAAATAAATAAATAAAACAAAAGTACTTTGGTTTTATGTAGATGTTGCTCCCTTAAAATGATCAGGAAATTGCCTTAGTTCTCTGTTTCTCTTGAGTAGGTGTCTGTGTCTCTTAAAAAGATCCAAACGTGAATCAAATTCAGTACTTTCACATGAAAATGAAAGTTTTTTGTAGTGATAACTTGATTATAGTCAGTTTCACTGAGTTATTGACCTGAAAATATTTTTTAAAAAAAGAAAGAAATGTAGCTTTCTGCAGGTACATTTAGTTATATATAAACTAAGATCAACAAAGATCTTTGTAGTTGATGTATGTTTTAGGCACTCGTGATCTAATCTTTACCATTTAAACAGTTTATGGAAAACACTTGTTTGCATTGTTTTGCTTTCTATAAAACTAAGTAGCTTAATGACAACTCTGCAGTCTTCTTCATGACTAAAGTATTTGTTTATTTCTAGTTACTGCAACTAAAGGAAAAATATTATGCTATTGAAATTGATCCTGATCTTACTATAGAAGAGAAATACCCTCATATGGTGGAATGGTAAGTATGTATTGGGCAATAGGAGGGTTAAAAATACAACAGTATTACAGTTACAACTAATGCTTTATTTCCCCCTGTACTCTATGTAAATAGATTTATAAATTATCCGCTGAGTTATAAACTCTAACTCTCTAATCACTCTTAACAGCCTAGAATTTGGTTTGTTGTTTTATTAAGATGAAGATCAATGTTACCGCAACCCCCATGTTTTTTAACTTGAGTCTTCCCGTCTGCGTGCACTGGCCCAAAGAAATGCGTGAGCAGGTGTTTGCAGCAGAGAAAGAAAAAATAGTTTAATACTGAATTGGCCAACACGGACATGGGGAGCTTATGCTCTAAAAACCCTGATTCTCCGATGGCATGTAGGTTACAGATTCTGTAGGGCAAAGTCACAAGACACTATGGGTTAGGGGTTCGGGGTCATGCTGGGAGGTGAGGTAAGGGTAATAAATCACTTCTTCAGGCCTTGAGGACAGCTCTGAGGTCTTGTTTTAGGGTCTCTCTGTCTGGTCTTATGGGAAAGTAGCCAGAGGGTCCTTCCACCTTAGGGTTTAGGAGCTGAAACTATCTTAGGTGTTATCTTGAGCCTGCCAGAGGTCTGGACCATGTGACCATTGGGCAGGTCTGGGCTACTGTGCTTTGCTGCCTCAGGGGCTGCTGATTATGCAGGGAAAGGCTGGTCTTTTGGAAGGGGGGGGGGGAGGAGCGGGAGGTGAATTCTAGAGCTAGGATTTAAAACCAAATTTAATCAAAGTCATAAGGACCCTTGGTTTTATCAGTAGGAATAAATTTCAAGTCCTACACTTAAGCCTTAAACTCAAAACAAGAATTTTTTTCTTTAGAGTATATGGACAAAATGTGGCTGAATGTGTCAAGAAAAACTATTAGGACTTAAGTCAACTCTGAACTGAGTTGGAGCTAGCAGGTGACAGCCACTGAGAAATGGACCTGTGGTGCTGGTTGCATTCATCGAAATGCAGCATTCTAAGCAGACCACCCTGAAGGTGTGGTGTTGAATCCTGGGAGAATGTTGTTCAGAGAAATGCTGACCAACTTAGAGTGTGTCAGAGGAGTCCACTAAGATAATCACAGGAATTGGAGCCATTCCATTTGAGGAACATGTCAAAGAATAGAGAATTTTGATTTGAGAAGCAACAGCTTGTGGTTTTAGAATCTTAAGCGACCAGGAATGGTGTTATCTATATTCATTATCCCATCACCTAACTGAATACCTTGCATGCTTAGTCATTGTTTCAAGTATGAAGTGTTGAGAAGAGGTTAGACTCACTCTACATTCCTGTAGAAGCGGAACTGGAGCTAGACTGGGAAGGCTAGGAAGACTGAGTTCGGCTCCATGAAAGGACTGTGTGGCAGTCAGAATTTTCTAGCAATGGTATAAGCTTCCCTGAAGAGAATGAACTCGCTAACAGGATGGGAGCCGACCCAGAGAGGCATATTACAGGGGGATTTTTAGGTGTCAGGTGGAGTGGTTCTAAAGGTCTGTCATACTGAGATGCTGTGATTATATGAAGCACACATATTTAAAACTTGCCATAGCAAGGACTTTCTCTCTTGCTCACTCGGCAGCATCTTCAATACTTAGGCATTGCATGAAAATTCAGACTACAAACAGGTGAAAAATGGCTTTGCTCTAATTCCTATTGCAATTAGCGAAATGATTATGCCTCTCTAGGTTGGATTCAGTCCTTATTTGTAGACTGAGGGAAGTATCCTTTCATTACCTTATTAACACATTTCAAGTAAGCCAGAGTTTGAGGAGAGCTGGGAAATGCGGTAAGAACATGTGTTTCAGGGCCGGCCGAGTGGTGCGATGGTTAAGAACTGGCTTGGGAGGCCAGAGGGCCCTGGTTCGGATCCCACATAGGAGGGCCAGTGACACTGCCCTCCACAGCTAAGATGCTGAACAACAGCTCAACCTGGAGCTGGGCTGACGTGAGTCGCCGGCGATGGCGTAGGCTGCAGCCCCTGTGGCAGTGGGTTGCCTTGGGCTACCGTGTGTAGCCAGCAGCCAGCGTGAGCGGCCATCCAGAAGCCTGCGACTGATCTGCCTCGCCTGGGAAGAGCGCAATGATGGTGCCAACTTGGGCCAGTGAAGCAACGTCCTCCACAACTAGACTGAAGAACAAAACGACAGCAACTTGTCTGTTCCCCTTCCCCCAATTCCCCAATAAAAATCTTAAAAAAAATAAATAAATAAAATAAAAGAACATGTGTTTCACATTTTGATATATGTGGGGTATTCACTCATTAGTGATGACTTTAAATCCAAAATATGATGGAATGAAATACTGCATTTTCTTATACTGAAGAATGCTTTGTATAAAGATAACAGTTTTAATTTGCTTTAATGGATATTCTCTTTTCCTTTGGTCATAAACTCCAGGTACACTAAATCACATGGTTTGCTTGTTGAACAAGCTTTGCCGAAAGCTGGACTTAGAGAAATCGTGGCAGAATCTGATGTTATGCTCAAGTAAGTTTCTTGGGTGTTTTTGTTGTTAATTGTCTACAGACTTGAACTGTTGTTACATACACATTCAGGTGTGTATTTTTATTAAAATAATCTCTAACAATATCCCATATAAAAGTATATCCAGAATATGCCACCTAAAAAGAATTTAGAATGGCATGTTGGATCTTGGTGTAGGGAATAAAAGACGTATGAGCTTGAAGTGTACTAACTGGCATTTCCTTTCTCCAAATTAAAATTTTCAAGACAAACTTACAAATTTATGAAGCCAAGACCATTTTGAAATGTTTTAGCAAAATACTTTTCAAAGACACAAAATGTGAACAGAATGTTTATAAATCAAATCGAAAAGTATTTAGCTAAATACTGTTTCTAAATTGACATGAATCTACTTTCTGAATTCTCAGTCCCTTGAAAACTACCTTTAGGAAAGGTGACTATGTTTTAACAATTAATGAAACTAATAAATGAATTATAAACATTTTAAAGCTTATTTGCAATTCTGTGTACCACCTCTTTAAAATTTTCAACTCACTATGCAAATATGATTATTGATTTTTCCTTTTTTTCTTTCTTTTTTTGATGATGCTACATTTTAAGGTGATCTATTTCTAGGAGGAAAGCATTAAATTATTAGAAAGAGGTGAGGACGGTTAGTATTTCATTCCTTTGTTAGGCAGCTTATCCTATAGCCCGGGAAGAGTAAAAAGGGAAGAAAAGGTTTTAAGATCAACACATTGCCTCCAGCTGCTAGATATTAGGGGGGAGGTGCCAGATGTGACGAGAATACAGCTCCGTCCTGCAGCTCTGCTTTCTAACAATGGGGAGCAGATGAGCAGGTTGGCAGCAGGTCTTCTTGCTCACCCTAAGTGGGCTTTTCAAGGTATGCTTTAATTAAGTGATCCATATTCAATGTGAGTCTAAAATCACCTAAGTTTTACTATTAGAATTGATTAAAAGGAGGGTAAAAAGTTAACTATTATTGTTTGAAAAACCTGTCCTATGGGCCAGCCGAGTGGCACGATGGTTAAGAACTGGCTTGGGATGCCAGAGGGCCCCGGTTCGGATCCCACATATGAGGGCCAGTTACACTGCCCTCAAAAAAAAAAAAAAAAAAAAAAAAAAAAAAAAAAAAAAACCTGTCCTAGTCGAATCAGACATCAGTAACATCCGCCTTGGGCAGTATTATGAAATGAGAACATAAGTGAGCCATAGGATTAGGTAGAAAGATTTAGCTTTTTTAACATCTAGGTGAAAAAGAGATACGTTTTGCAAGCTTAACAATCATATCGTACCTCCATCTTGCAGGGAAGGATATGAGAATTTCTTTGATGAGCTCCAGAAACACAGTATCCCTGTGTTCATATTTTCGGCCGGTATCGGTGATATACTAGAGGAGATTATCCGTCAAGCTGGTGTTTATTATCCAAATGTCAAAGTCGTGTCCAACTTCATGGATTTTGATGACAATGTAAGAATATTACGTCATTCTTTATAATTACTTTTAAAATCTGAAAGTATTTTAACCATGTAAATGCATTTGTGTTTATTATTTCATGTATACTCATTAAGATTAGGCCAAGTTGATAGGTCTTCTGTGTGACTCATGTCTCCCAGAGTTATATCCATATCCATATTTTAAAAATAATAACCCTTAAACTTTTGTTCCCCAAGCTATACACCAATGTTAAAATTAGTAAAACTTATTTTAATGTATTTAATGCAACAACTCTGAAGAGTTAACATCTATGGGTAGAAAAAAAATAAGTGAATTAGAACAAGATGTAATATGAATGAGTTCCTCTAATCGAGGCAATATATTATGATATATCCATAAAATGGGATCTTTGGTTAGGAACCAAAAGAAAAGTGAAAACTGGACTTTCAACTCATATTTAATATTTCAAGTAGTCTCTAGAAAGTCATTTACTTCTCAGAGCCCTTCTTACCTATCATGAATGTGACAATGCAACAAATAGAATTTGCAAAACCTGTTATTTCAAAGGATTTATATTTTTAATAGGGGGTGCTTAAAGGATTTAAAGGAGAACTGATTCATGTATTTAACAAACATGATGGTGCCTTGAAGAACACAGAATATTTCAATGAACTAAAAGACAACAGCAACATAATTCTACTGGGAGACTCCCAGGGAGACTTAAGAATGGCAGATGGAGTAGCCAATGTGGAGTACATTCTAAAAATTGGATATCTAAATGACAGAGTAAGTATACAAACCTGCCATCTAACTTTCTCTTACGAAAGAAGTAGGGTGAAACTGGATAAGTTAGCCAAGGGGCCTGAGAAAGTAGTTATTTTGGAGACATTTGGATCGCCCTTTACCCCTTTACTTTGGTGATGAGTGAAGGCGTTGGTATGCACAGGTGCGTGCTGTCGGTGCTCGGAAGGGACGCGTGCAATCTCAAAGGTCTCTCTGGCCTCTCCCGGGTAGGTGCCAATAGCACTCTCCAGTCATGACAGTCAAAACTCCAGACATTGCCAGACATTTCATGGTCACAACCAGCCCAGTTGAGTAACTACAGAGAAATCATTTGGGGAGCAAAGCCACCATGTGGGAAAATTTCTATCAGTGAGTCTTAACATCTTGAATAGTTAAAAATATTGCTTCATTTCAAATGTCTTATGAAAGTGAATTTCATTTACAACGTTTTGCCCAACAGATCTAACATAACATTGAGGTACATACTGAAATCCTTTGCTTCCCCTTCCTGTATATTAATATTTATGGGGTTTTTGTTGTTATTGTTTTTGTTCACTAGGTGGATGAGCTTTTAGAAAAGTACATGGACTCTTATGATATTGTTCTAGTAAAAGAGGAATCATTGGAACTAGCCAATTCCATCTTACAGAAGATTCTGTAAACGCGCATTCTTCCAGAAGACTCCTCGCCTGTGAATGCATTTGATACAAGAACTGCTCGTGTGTTCATCTTGCTGAGAGACTTTTATTTATAATATATTCTTGCTCTTGAAGTTTTCCCTCTACATTACTGAAGTATTTTCAGATATGTTGAATCCACCAACTGGAAGCTCTTTTCTCCACCTCTCAATACACTCCCCACTATATTTTTTTAACATTCAGGAAAAAAGCCTTTAAGTGAAAATTTGAAAAATAACTCCCTACATTTTCAGAGTTCGATATGATCATGAAATTTTTGAGGAGTTTGTTTACTCTTGGGAAGTTTTGTTTACGTGATTTTAAGAATTGCCATTTTTGTAATATGGGTGAATTATGCAGATGGTATCACCATCTCCTGAAATTGTGTTGTGTTGGTTACTTTGTTTCGGGAAAATTGATATTTACCTGAAAATACTGGTCTTTGTTGTTTGAAAAAACTTGGTGTCCACTTGTCACTAATCATTACAAAATGTTCTGTATTGGTGCACTGATAATAAACATGAAAAGAAGAGCATTTTTAATTCTACTGGCAAGACTGTTATTCAGTCATACAACAAACATTTAGTAAGGACTTGCCATGTTTTTCTAGTGTGTGTATGATATATGTCATGGTCACTATCAGGAAACAAAGTATAGCTGGATCTCATAGTGACGAAAACTGAATACTACCAAGTCAGGAACCGACATTACTCTCTGTAGTTAGACTTCCCATTCCAAATTTTTGCTGCCCATTAATGTTTTAAACAAGGCTTAGACTTGCCATTGTGATAAATTTGACCCGGACACTAACCTCGCAATTCCAGAGTCTATAAGCAACTCATTGTTTTCTTAAAGCATCTAAGCTGTGACATGCACAAAGCACGACCCAACGGGCTCTGGACATCCAGTGTGGCCAGCAACCTCTAGCCCCATCAGATGCGGTGGGGAGGCAGAGTCACACAATGAAAACCTTTCTCATGGGGGAGCCCGTCCTTACCCTCCATCACTACTTTTCCTTTTCCTAATAAAGTATATGCTGTCAAAAAGTAAACTATATTCCCTGCTTTGATATTTCCAAAATCAAACCCCAAAACAAGCTTCTTGGATTAAAGCAGATAGCATGGCATGGGGGTCTCAGAATTACTTGGAGGACTCTTCCATAGAAAATAACTGGGGACCTCTGACATAATGAAAGCTTTTTACCCCTGCATTGCTATTGGAGCTCACCATACTAGCTATTTTCCAAAGGAGTTTAGAGTGTGCTTCCACAAACAAGCACATCACATAGTGTAAATATAAAGAATACTGAAGTTACGACCTGCAATTCAGTCATGTCCCAGCCCTTCATTAATACTACAGAAAACAGCAAGATGGCGGAGCAGATAAACGTGGCTGCTTCCTTCTGTGAACACATTAAAATTGCAGCTAAATTCTAGAACAATCAACCTGGACAACTATCTGAAGTCTAGCCAAACAATAGTCCTATAACTAAAAATATAAAGAAGCCACTTCGAGACTGGTGGGAGGGGCGGAGCTGCAGAACGGGCCCAAACTTCCGTGTGGCAGTTGAGAATCAGGAGAGATTATCTCGGCCGCGGAGGTTCACCCCTGAGGAGTGAGGGACCCCCAGTCCTCCCACACCAGGCTCCCCAGCCTGGAGTACTCGTGCCAGGAAGAGGAGCCCCCCAACATCTGGCTGTGAAAAACTGGGCGTTCTGACAATTCCAGTGGGACAGGAGGCTGCAGGAAACCCAGACGTCCTTTCAAACGGCCGCGCACAGACTCACTTGCTCGCAGACACTCACCTTGGGCTTCGGCGGAGGGATGGTGTCGCGGGGGGACCTTGGAGACACAGTCAGAGGGAGGGCAGACTGAGGTGTGTGGCTTCGAGGGGAGGACTATAGGACAGTCAGCATTTTCCTGGTGAGGTAACCTGTGAAGCTGGCAGGTGGGCACCATCTTGCCTCTGTTGAGCCCGCCCCCCCACGGGCCAAATGTGAATCTGATTGGCCTGGTGAGCTCCACTGCTCCGCCAGGGACTCTGCCCCACCCAACTCGTGCACCGCTGGAGACACTTTCTCGTGAGCAGCCAGACCTGCCCACATTGCACTCTTTCTTGGAAAACTATTGGAGAGTGGCAGGCCCCAGATGGGCAACAACTGGTCTCGGTGTGCTCTGAGACTTTCGCCAAGTTGCTCCAGGCTCAGCACTGGCAGCAAACCAGAATTTACATTAACCTGGTGACCACAACTCTTCCCACTCTAGGGACTCCCTGAGCCCCTGCCTTGCCCAACTTACATACTGCTCGAAGCTTTATCTGCCGCTGAACTTTAAGGGAGCTAGCAGGTGGTAGCAGGTCTTCAGGTGTCCCCGCTTTTTGCAGTTACCCCAGTCCCAGGACTGGTGGCAGACGTCCTTGGTTCATAGTGAGGCCTCTCCCACGTGCCTCCAGGTTTAGCACAGGCAGCAAATAACCGCAGATTGCTTTATAGCTTATACCAGGTAAGCCACGGCTGGTCACAGGCAGTGGGTGACCTGAGCCTATGCCAGAGCTCCTCCCAAGGGGCACCAGAGCCAACATACTTGGAGGTTGGCTTCAGACCACAGCAGAGCACCACCCAATTAGCCCCACAAGCAGCACATACAAAGCGTGGTCTCAACAGGCACCAGAGCCCGCTGGGGCAAATCCCACTCCGTGTGGTAAGACCCCATACAGCATCCCATAAGCTGTAGACATGGCCAAAACCCACAGACAGTCAGCCTGAAGGTCAATCCCACACACTGACATGTCAATAGCAATCAAGGCTCAACTATAACAGGAGGGCACACACAAGGGACACTCCTGGAGCACCCCAAACAGAGAGACTGTGCCACTGGGCCCCACAGGACACCTACTACATAAGGCCACCCAGGTAAGACTGGAGTCATAGCAGATATTCCTAATGCATAGAAACACAGAGAGGAAGCCAAAACAAGGAAACAAATGCATCCCAAATGAAAGGAGAAAAATACAGAAAAAGAACTAAATGAAATGAAGGCAAGCAATCTACCAGAGACAGAGTTCAAAACAATAGTTATAAGGATGCTCAAGGAATTTAGTGAGAACTTCAACAGAGACAGCAAGCATAAAAACAAAACAAAACATGGAAATCAAAAAAAAGAACCAGTCAGAAGTGAAGAATACAATAACTGAAATGAAGAATGCACTAGAAGGAATCACCAGCAGACTAGATGAAGCAGGGGATTGAACCAGTGATTTGGAAGACAAGGTAGCAGAAAACACCCAATCAGAACAGAAAAAAAGAAAAGAGAATCCAAAAAAAACGAGGATAGTTTAAGAGACCTCTGGGACAATGTCAAGCATAACAACATTCACATCACAGAGGTACCAGAAGGAGAAGAGAGAAAGCAAGAAATTGAGAACCTACTTGAAGAAATATGACTGAAAACTTTCCTAACATAGTAAAGGAAATAGACATACAAGTCTATTGATTGATAACTGCTCCAATCAAAAGACATAGGAGGGGTGCATGGACATGAAAACAAAACCCTTACATATGCTGCCCCCAAGAGACTCACTTCAGATTGAAAGACACACACAAACAGAAAGTAAAGGTATGGAAAAAGATATTTCATGAAAATGGAAATTACAAAAAA
Organism: Hipposideros armiger; assembly: GCF_001890085.2. Classification (NCBI taxonomy): domain Eukaryota; kingdom Metazoa; phylum Chordata; class Mammalia; order Chiroptera; family Hipposideridae; genus Hipposideros; species Hipposideros armiger. Next base: position 83,435 of record NW_017732159.1, read on the forward strand.
AAAGCTAGGGTAGCAATACTTACACCAGACAAAATAGACCTTAAAACAAAGGCTATAACAAAAGACAATGAAGGACCCAGTAATCCCACTTCAGGGTATTTATCCAAAGAAACCCAAAACACTACTTCGAGGGGATGGACATAGGTTTATTACTGGCCAAGATGTGGAGGCAGCCTGGGTGTCTATCGATGGAAGAATGGGTAAAGAGGAGGGAGTGCATATGTATATATACAATGGAATACTGCTCAGCCATGGGAGCACATGGGCTCTTGCCACCTGCATCGGCATGGATGGACCTGGGGGGTGTTGTGCCGAGTGGAGTATATCAGACAGAGAAAGACATGTAATGTGATTTCACTTATATGTGGCATTTAAGAACGAAATTAACAAACAAAACAGAAACAAACTCATATATACAGAAAACAGTTTGATGTTTGCCAGATGAGAGGGGGATTGAGGGCATAGGCGAAAAAATGGGAAGGGGTTAAGAAGTACATATTGGTTGTTACAAAGTGGTTATGGGGATGTAGGCTAGAGCAGAATGATAGTCAATAATATTGTAGTAACTATGTATGGTGTCGTATTGGTACTAGATTTGTTAGGGTGATAGATGGGAGGAGGAAAGGGGCAGGGTGAAAAAGGTAAAGGGATTAAAAGGTACAAACTGATAGTTAAAGTCATGGGGATGTAAAGCACAGGGAGTATATTCAATGATACGGTAATAACTATGTATAGTGCAGGTGGGTACTGGACAAGTCAGGGGGATCACTTCTTAAATTATATAAATGTCTAACCACTATGCTGTACACCTGAAATTAATATAAAATAATATTGAATGTCAACTGTAATTGATAAATTTAAAGGGGAGAAAGGAGAAGGGGAATAAGAGGTCCAAACGTCCAGGTATAAAACAAATAAGTCTTGGGGATGTAATGTACAGCATGGGGAATATAGTAAATAATATTGTGATAGTGTAGTACTGTGTCAGATGGTTGCTGGACTTATCATGGTGATCACTTCTTTAGGTATATCAATGTTGAATAACTATGGTGTACCCCTGAAACTAATATATTGTATGTAGCTGTATTTTTAATAAAAATGTTAAAAAAAAAAACCAAAAAACTACAGATCAGTCACCTCCCTAAAAAATGAAGGCCTTGAGAGCACCATCTCTGCAGCCCCTTTTAGGCACATCCATAACTTGATTATCGAGCCAAGGCCGTGCCTCTTCCATGATACACCTGTGACCCTATTACATCTTAACTGCCCCTTGAGCTACCTACATTTACTTGTTTTCAGAGCAGCTTAACGTAGCCATCAGGTAATGGGCTACAGTCACACTGCCTGGATTTGAATCCTTTCTACCACTTAGCAGTGTGTGACCAGGACAAGTCATTTAACCTGTGTTCCAGTTTGCTCATCTACAAAGTGAGGGGATATATATCCTCTAGATTTGTGAAGAGACGTGCTCATCTACAGCTAGGTATGCATTAAAAATGTATATTCACATTTAGAATAGCTTAGCACAAGTATTCAATACTATTAGCTATTATCCATGCACACAAATATGTTATACCCCTGAGTACAGTCTGGGTGAACTGATGAAATGGAAAGACCTTTGCACCCCTAGTACATCGGTAGTAATTGTAACCACCACATCTCTATATTAAGACTCTAGCATTAGCTGGTAAGTTTTTCTTCCATTTCAAATTTTACGTTATGAGGTAAAGCAGTTTTGAGTGCTAAGATGAACAATTTGGATGAAATTGGGGGGAAAAAAAAAACTATCAGAGATACTACCTCTTTCCAGAGTGATTTTACAAGATACCTACATTCCATGGTGTAATAGACACCAAAGTAGATTAGGTTATTGGAGGTTCTTTTAACCAGAGTTCAGGTTCAGGGTTTTCTTTTTCTTATGCCCTCTGGAGAATCAGGAAGGAAAAGATGCATATGCTCTTGAATGAAACTTCTCCAAGGTTACCCCATTTTGTACATAGTCTTGTGTTTCAATTACAAGTTTAATAGATAAGATAAAAAGTGCACGTAAGGCTTTGAAATGAGTCAATCCTGGACCTGAGGCTTTGATTCTATGACATGGAGTGAGGCTCTAACTTTTCTAAGCCTTGGTTTCCTCATCTGTAAAGTGAGGTATTAACTCTAGAGGTGAGGATTAAATAAATGTTCAACAAATATTTAAGTCCTTAGTGTGTGCTAGGTTCTAGAGAAACAATAGTTAACCAATCAGACATACGTCCTGCTTTTCTGCAGCTCCCGTCCAAGTGGAGAAAAGAAGTCAAGTCCTTACAAAAAAGACACATGCTCTGAAGAAGACACCACCAATGACAAGGACGTATTTTAGACAAGGCGGTCAGAGGAAGCTCTCAGGAGCTAATAGTTAAGCCAAAGCCTAAAGCATAAGAAGGAGCCAGCCACATGACAAATTGAGGATGCCAAGGACAGAAAACAGCACATGCAAAGGTCCCAAGTAAGAAAATATAGGGTGTTCAAAGAACTGAGAAGAGGTTCACCAGTATTGTGAGCAGAGCGAAGAAGGGCTCAGGTGAAGGGGAAGTGGGTGGGTGCCAGATCACAGCGGGCTGCGTAAATCCTTAGTTTGGTTTTACTCCCTCTGCTAAGGAGTGCCGTGGTCACACTTGCTGACATGTGGAGGATGGAAGGGGCAGATATACCCAAGCAAACCTGTCAGGGGGCCCCTGCAGCAGCCCACACTAGAAATGATGGTCGATTGGCAGGGCTGGGGCCGTGGAGTTGGAGGGAGGTGGATCGTAGTTTAGTGGGAGGTGGATCCCAGTAGTTTAGATTTAGAAACGCCAGCACTTGCTGTTGGACTCAGTGTGTGGGGTGAGAGACGAGGAGGGAGCGGGCTCACAGAGGTCTGCTTGGAGCAAATGGGCGCAAGGGAACAATAAGGAGTCAGCTTGGGTGTAGGGTGCTGGGACGGGCGAAGACTATATATTCTATTTTGGACATACAAGGTTTGAGGTGCCTGCGAGATCTACAAGAGAAGGCACCCAACAGGCAGACTGGAGCTCAAAGGAGAAATTTTGGCAGGAACTATAATTTTGGACATTATTTGCATTTAAATGAGATTTAAATATGGCCGGTGTAAGCCAGAAAGAAACTCCTGATCTGAAATTCTGAAAACCGCGCAGAATCAAACACTATATTAATAGGCTTTAAAGTTTTACATTCCAAGGGCCGGCCGAGTGGCTCAGTTGGCTAAGAACTCTCTCAAGAGTGTGAGCTCTGAGCAACAGCAGTTCGATGCCCGGCCCGAGCTGAGCTGCTGCTAAGCTGCCAATAGGTAGTAGAATGGCTTAGCTTAAAAAAAAAAAAGTACTGTAAAGTTTTATATTCCAAAACTAGCAAAGATAACTGGGAGTAGTAGTCTTGTTTTATAAAAAGACCTCAGATCCCCAAGAGAGCAAAAAAAACACTTAAAGGAAGTACCTTTGTCTCTAGAAACATAAGATATCAGTGTGCTTACGTATAACCTTGCAGTCAGGCCAACTTCCCTACCAAAATGCAATAGTTTTTCTACCCTTTAAGTAATAATTTTGAAAAGCATTATAAATTCCTGAGTAATCAGAGACCAAAACTCACGGGTTTTAAAAAAATAGTGCAGACTACTTTTGCCTGCAAATCGCCTAGGCTTGGTGTTTCAAGCACGCTGGTCACATGCATACTCAGATATCATGTTCTCTAAGATACTTTAACACCCCACAAGGCATCAATGACTTCGTTCATCTTTAGGACCCAATGTTCCAAATCTGTGTCATAAATTAGGTGTTCTTAATCTAGAGCTTATAGACACCTGTTCCATCAGGCGCTCCAAGCTGCCTCCAACAGCAGAAACTGAGTATAAAATGTGCTTAAGAAAAACGCTGCGTGGCCTCTCCAGCCTCTATTTGGCCCCTAATGAGTCCTCAGGGCCTTGCTGGCAGAGGCATAACCCACAATTATAATGCAAATATAAGCAAGTGTTGCAGTAACATCATAAAGTGAGGGCAGCTAAGCAGGTTCCAGAGAGATTTAAGCCCCTGATAGATCCGCAGACAATTTCATGTCCTCCTTCGCGATAGGAAGAGTGCAAGTGCCCAGGCAGCAGCCAACAACAAGCCAAAGGTGTAGGAAGATAAACACTACATGCTATGACTTCTGTGTGGAATTAAAAAAAATTAAAAAAAAAATTAAAGTCATAAAAACGGTAAAAAAAGAAAAAAAAAAGGTTGCCAGGTGCTGGGGGATCAGGACAATAGAGGGAAATAAAGGATAAGATAGATAAGGTCTGAGGATGTAATGTATAGCATGGTGACTACACTTAGATCACACTGCTTTGTAGAGTTGAAATCTACTAAAAGAGAAATGTTCCCAGCAAAAAAAAAAAAAAAGATCAATATGTGAGGAGATGGATGTGCTAACAAACTAGATAGGGAGAATCCTTTCACAATGCATATACCAAAAAATCATGTTTACTTAAAATATCTTACAATTTTATTTGTTAATGATACCTCAATAAAGCTGGAAAAAAAGCAAAACAATGAAAGCTAGAGGGCCAGAAAGCCAAGAAGAGCCTGTATTTCGGTCTGAGTCGGAAGGCCTGAAAAGACCAACGTTCCAGCCCATCAGTCAGACAGGCAGTTTCAAACCAAAGACAAGCTAAAGGTTTCCCTTTATTCTAGAAGCTGTAAGACCCATGGTCCTTAATTTCCCAGAGAAACTTATTTTTTTATTCAGCCAACCCTTTCTCCATCACTGTAGAAAACAGCCAATGAAGAAATTCAAGCAGGATCAGCAAAAAAAAAAAAAAAAATCTAGGGTAGAGGATAAGTTCAAGGCTTTTATCTCCAGCTAGGATAATGAAGTGTCACAGGTCCAACGCATTGCAAAGGGCAGTTCAATTCAGCTCGATTATTAACTTATCTAGTGCATGTAAAGGATTCTGTTAAAAGAAAACTGAGTGGCTGTGCGTTAGCTAGAAGAGGCTTATGAGACATTAGTGACCATGGTGGCAACATCCAGGAAGGCCATGGGCGTCTCCTTTGCCTCCTTAAGGCACACGGAGTCCCTGAAGTTGCTTCTGCAAAAAGTAAGCAATAGGACCAGCCGATTGGCGCGATGGTTAAGAACTGGCTTGGGATGCCAGAGGGCCCCGGTTCAGATCCCACATATGAGGGCCAGTGACACTGCCCTCCACAGCTAAGATGCTGAACAACAGCTCGACCTGGAGCTGGGCTGCCGTAAGTCGCCGGCGATGGTGTAGGCTGCAGCCCCTGCTGCAGTGGGTTGCCATGGGCTACCGTGTGTAGCCAGCAGCCAGTGTGAGCGGCCGTCCAGAAGCCGGGGACTGATCTGCCTCGCCCGGGAAGAGTGCAATGATGGTGCCAACTTGGGCCAGTGAAGCAACGTCCTCCACAACTAGACTGAAGAACAAAAGGACAGCAACTTGTCTGTTCCCCTTCCCCGATTCCCCAATAAAAATCTTAAAAAGAAAAAAAAAAAGTAAGCAATAAAGTTAGCTTTTAAAAAAAACCACATATATATTTTCCCCCCTATACAGGTGCCAGTTGTCCTCCATTTGCTCCCATCTTGACCCGCCCAATTCATCCTCCACCTTTCTCTGCACCCAGCAGGCTGGCCTCTGAGGACACGCCCCTGGGCTTCTGCCCACGGGTTCGGACTGGGTTCGGCGAACGGGAACCAATGGCAGGGCACAGAGACGGGGGTGTCTCTTCCCTCCCTCCTCGTCTGCTGCAGCGCCAGCCACAGTTCTGGAAGTGGCTCTGGCCCTCCATGACTGCCACCAGGCAGCTCCACCTGGGTGCCCCTCGACCCTTCAGGCACAGAGGCAGCCAGCCTCCTGCTGTTGCTGGCCACCAGCTGTCCTGGGTACCTCACCATCCTTACCAGGTCCCCGAGTCCCGCCTACCCCTGTGCAAACAATGCTTTCATTAGCTTCTCATCAGAAGTCCTTAGGAGGGTGTGTTTCCCTCCAGGGCCTGACCACTACACCCCCTATACCAGCGGTTCTCAACCTGTGGGTCGCGGACCCCTTGGGGGTCGAACGACCCTTTCACAGGGGTCGCCTAAGACCATCGGAAAACAAAAAGGTATTTACATTACGATGCGTAACAGTAGCAATGTTACAGTTATAGAGTAGCAACGAAAATAATTTTATGGTTGGGGGTCACCACAACGTGAGGAACTGTATTAAGGGGTCGCGGCATGAGGAAGGTTGAGAACCGCTGCCCTACACTATACTATCCATCCAATTTAACGCAGTGCAGTCCGGCAGAGTTCTTATCAAGGGGATTCTGACGACACGGTATAGTCTCATGGGATCTTCTCAGCCTTCAAATAACATACCACAAAACCTGATGATAGAATTCAATATTTTATATACGAAAAGATCAGTTTTCCAACATTTATTCCACTGAATTAGTGCATGGCATTTTCATGGACTACCTCAGAGCTACATCAGTACAAAATCATTTAAATTAGTAAAACAAAAGTTTCAGAAGGAAAATCATCAATTATTTCAGAGTGAGTGCCGCCACCATTTGGGAATAGAGACCATAAGGCAGCAAGGTGGTTACTGCATCACATGGGGGGAGCAGACAGGTACAGTGTCCTTGCTTTCCTGTGTAGAGAGAGGCCCTGGGCTCTAGGGCACCTCCCTGTCCAGGACACAAATGAGCAGCAGAAATATGTCACCTTGTTTCTGCCCGTCTGTTTCGATGACTTTCCCCTCGGCCATAGGGAGAGACTCTCAGCTTAGATACCAGCCCTGTGCGTATCTGTCTGATCAAAGGGTTCAGGGTGGGAACAGAGTGTGCTACGGGACAGAGTGACGGGAATAAGAAAGAGTGAAGCCGATCATCGTACGTGACAAACACAGAATCACACTCTCTACCTGTGGTCCTAGATGCTTTGTGTTTGGTCCACTGATTTTCTTTTTAAACTCCAAGCTACCCGGTCAGTTAGAGGACCACAGTGGTGTTGGGTGTGATTAACTAGAAAAGTGCACACATGCACGTGCACGCACGCAGGGAAGGTGGAGGCTAGGTATGACCGCAGCCTGTACAGGCCACTAAGAAAAGTTTTCTGGAGTTTACCAGGACTCCTCCTGGGGCCCTTTGTCTTTTCTGCCCATCTGGAGAACACTTGTTAAAAAAAACAAAAAAAAAACACCAGCACATTAAAAGAATTTTTTTCTTAATCCTCTTTACATGGATCTCCTGGACACTTTTTCTTCTGCTCCCTCCAAGATGGTTATAACGTCTACATGAAACTATTTTCCTTTATTAACAGAACTACCCAAAAGGCCCACGAAACAATGGTTGGCAGTGTAGCCGTTTCAGTCTCCTACACAGCCCACGCTAAGGCGCCTCACACAGATTTTGTTTAAGATCACTGGCATTCGGCCGAAAAGTCCCACCATTTGTATTGCCCCACCCCTGATGTATGCCCCAGGGACTATGTGACTTACTACCACCTGCTGACGATTCACCTCCTGAGAGACCCTCGCGCCCGCATAGCACGCGCTGCCACGACAGGGGGCTTGGTGTCACACAGTGGCTCATGTCAGGTTTAGAGTTCGTCGTGTTTGGCCTCCTGGTCCTTGAGTTTGAATTCCTCTGCAGTGACCTTGCCATCTCCATTCCGGTCCTGGTTGGTGAACATATTCTTCATGATCATCTCAGCCTCAAAACCAGGAGCGAGTTTCCCCTTGCCAGATGCCACCTGGGCATGAATGTACTCTGAGAACTGGAGAGAAGGAGACAGGGCAGACCCTGAGACACAGCGGCTGAGAACACCAAGCCTGGGCCCAAAGAGAGTGAAATTTAAATCTGAACTGGCAAAAAGACAAAATTGTATGAGTGACGTGACCTGGGTTTCTTTTTCTCCAGTGCGGGTTAAAAACACCTGACTAAATGACTCCTGAAGCCCTTGGGTTCCACGGAGCTGTCTGTTCTCCCCTAACCAACCCTTAGTTCTCCCCCAAAGGCTGACCCCTAACCCCCCGAGCACTGAGACCACTGCTGCCTGCATCTGTTCCCATAAATAAAAATATACCCACTGTGTGCTGAGCACCGTCCTAGACCCTAGAGATACATCAATAAACCAACATCTTGCCCTTGTAATTCTAGCATATTCTAGTAGGAAAGACAATTAAAAATGAACACAAAAAAAGTCAATTCCACATTAAGTTAGAAAGTGAAATGCTCAGGTAAACAAAAAAGTAAAGCCTAGTAAGAAAGATCAAGAATCCAGGGGAGCCAGGGGGTCCCAGTATCAAGTTGGTGGTCAGGGTAAGACCCCAGTGCGAAAGGAGACTAGTGCAGCGCCTTGAAGGAAGTGAGGGGACAAGCCAAACAGTTATCTAGGGAGAGTCTTCTGAGCAGAGAGAATAGCATCGGCCCGGGGTGGGGACATGCCAGGTATGTCCACGGAACAGCAAGAGGAGAGTCGTTGGTGAGGAGGTTACAGTGAGCAGGATGTGACAGGCCTTGGCAGGACCTTCACGGGTCACTGCAATGGCTTCAGAAATAGGGGGGCTTCTGCAGCGTTCTGAGTCGAAGTGGGCCATGATCTGACTATGTTTTAGGAGGATCACCCAGGCTGCTGTGATGGGCAATGTGAACACAGAAAGACTTTCAGAGAGGTCCGCGCGGAGGACAGCGGGCAGGGGACTAAGATGCGAGGGACGGAGGTGGTGAGACGTGGTCAGGACAGAGCGAGAATGATTTCCTGATGGATTTATTCTAGCCCATGCGATAAAGACAGGAGTCAAAGATTCCTGAGTGCTCTCGCTTGAGAGACAGGAAGGCAAAGCTGCCATCAAGTGAGATGGGTCAGGCTTCGGGTGAAGGGAGTTTGGGGTTGGGGGCTTGGAAATCAGGGGTTCAATAAAAGAAGATATCAACTAGGCAGTCAGATAAATGAGAGTGAAGCCACGGACTTGGGGACTTGATGAAACCATCAAGGGAGTGACGGAAGGTGGAGAAGAGAACAAAGTGAACATTTAGCCCGGGGCACTCCAACACGAAGGGATCAGAGCAGAGACTCCTGAGAAAGAGCTATCAGGGAGGTGGAAGGAACACCAAGATAGCGTGGTATTCCGGAAGCTGGGAAAAGGAGGTGTCCTGCAAAGGAGTCGGCTGTGTTAAAGAGTGTGAGAACTGACCACTGGACTCAGCAACATGGAAGGCACTGGTCACCTTGGCAAGACCAGGCTCAGTGCTATTGTGAACAGTCCAGTAGCCGGGGAAGTGACGATGGGAGAGAGAAAGAGAAGTCTGGAAGGATGTCCTTGAGTGTGCAGATGTGGGGTGGGTGGTGCTGGACTTCACCAGGGTGGTTACAGGGCAAAGAACTCTACTGCCCAGCTCCAAGAGCGGGTGTCTGGTACAGGAGAAACACCGGCCTACGTGACTGAATAGCGGGGTGGGTCCTGGCTCAAACCAGATGTGTGACCTTGGGCGAGTCATTATCTTCTCTGTGCACAGCTGCTAATTCTGGAACACAGGGATGATTACATGGCTGTTGTGAGGGCCAAGCAGATAACATATATGAAAAACACTACCATGCAGGCATGCAGTGTGCACCCAGGAACTGAGAACCAAATCCAGATCTGTGAGCCCTGGAAGCAAGCCCTGTAGCTCTCAGGGCCTCAGTGTCTTCAAATTGTGAGGTTCAACTTAGGGAGTGCGTGTAGAAGTGCTGGGTACATGAGAGTGTAGGTTATCGTTATCACAGGAAATCCGCACAGGTGTCCGCCTCACCCAGGCTTCACATTCAGAATGGGTTCCCCGGCCCAACGAGGCACCCTTCCTTCAAAGGTGAGTTACCTCTTCCAGCAGGACTTCTCCGTCGCCATCCTTGTCGATTTCTTCAAAGAGGTTGGGTGACACCTCGCCGTTCCATATGAACATGTAGCCCTCGGGGAGGCCGGCCACCAGCTCCAGCAGCTCAATGTCAAACACCAGCACGGCACTGCCGGGCACTTCTCCATCTGCCTCGCCAACAGGGGAGGAGGCGTTAGTGCCACGGGGCAGCGGACTCAACCCCACAGCCCCCACGCCCAGCCTGGGTTCTAGCTGCCTCACGGAGGGCAGGCATGTCTTGTGAAAGCAAAGAAGTTCAGCACCAGCGTGTGGTTTTTCCAACTGGGGGGAGTGGCCATTAGTGAGTCAGGACATCAGTTTAGAGGGACGGTGACCAGCATTTTTTTTTTTCTAAAGTAAGGAATAGACTAAAACAGATCGGGGTACACTGCACAGGGAAAGGATAAGTATTGTTTTATGAAACTTGAATTTCAATTTTATATTATATATAAAACTAAATGTATATAAATAGATGTATATATTGTATATTTCTATGTAATGCAGATTAGAAGATAAAATGTATCTCTTACTGTGTGTCTTGGTGAAATAAGTTTGAAAGCCACTAATAGAGGCTGCAATGGTCGATGGTAGAACTTTTGAATAAATCTAACAGCAAGAACTGCAAGTATGTTAACAAAGTATGCCTTAAAATCATGATCCAAGATATGGCTGTAAACACAGATTCAAGAACAGTATATATAGTATGGGCCCCAAGGAAGTTATAGAAATATGTGAAAATATATAGACACAGTAAAACCTTGGATTGCAAGTAACTTGGTTTGCGAGTGTTCCGCAAGATGAGCAAACATTTCTAATACATTTTAACATGGTAAACGAATGATGTCTTGCAATACAAGTAGTTTGTTTCTGGAACGAATTATGCTTGCAAACCAAGGTATTACTCTGTGTGTGTGTGTGTGTGTGTGTGTGTGTGTGTGTGTGTGTGTGTGTAATATGATTATTTAAAATTATTATAGATTATAATTATTTATAATATATAATCATAGGGTCAGGGTCTTAAAGGATACCCAATATATTTTTTAAAGTGTTTCTTTTCAGATTAAGGGGGAGTAGCAGAGAGTATGTTTACCATTATTTAAAACTATGAAAAAGAAAAAATCAATTCAAAGCGACTATAGCTTTTATAAATTAGCACTTCCCTTCTCCTCCATCTCCAGATAACAAGAGCATTAAAACACTGAAAAGGAAGAGGTTCCCAAATCCGTCATGGGGATTCATTCTGGCCAAAATCATCAAGTACATAAATCAAAGCAGCTGTGAGGGAGAGATAAAGCCAGAACTTCCAGAACTTGAAGCTAATCTCTTACAAAAGGAAATCTCCTTGGAGAGCGTTCAGATTCAGGAGACATGAAAAGCAAAGGCCTGCAGCATTCCACTCTCCCAGGAAATGGCTCCAAAAGGAAGCGCTTGGCCGCGCCTAAGAGAAATTGCCTGCAAAGCTCCTTCAGGGACGTTTTCATACACGTGGGTTTGAAGGCCCAACGTTTATTTCACGGAAACCCCTGCTTTCTCAAGAGGGCACAGGGCATCAGCATGGCATCAACACTAAATTCACAGGGGTCTTTAAACAAAAATGCTAAATACTTAAAAAAAAAAAAATCCCAGATTCTTTGGGTTTAAAATGGAAGAAGTATATTGTGATTCTAAACATGGAACGCCAAAAGGCACAAAATCTGGATGCTGAACGTGCCTCAAACACCCTGTTGCACTGTCCCTTACTCACCCACGCCAGCCTCCCCATAGCCAAGATGGGGTGGGATGATCACTGTCCGTTTCTCTCCAACGCACATCTCTCTGAGACCCATATCCATTCCCAGCACGACTTGTCCAGACCCCAAAACAATATTATACGTTTTGCCTAAATTCCACCTGAAAACGAAACAGAAGAGTTCCCGGTTAGGTCATCAACCCATTGGTACTTGAGAGCGTTGTCATGAGAACACATGACTTCACCACCATATGACATCACTGCCAAAGATACAGAACCCGTTATCTGGTCATGAGGAAACACCAGACAAAGCCACATGGAGGAGGGGTATTTTGCAAAAAAAACACAGGTAATCTCCAAAAAGTGTCAAGGTGAAAAAAAAAAAAAAGGGTCAAGGTGAAAATCAAGGAAAAACTGGGGAACTGCCCATGTTGGAACGTACTAGAATGGGGGAATGGGGTCCTATTGATATTAAAGATCTTATGGGAACATTTCGCAAAACTTAAGTGGGATCTGAAAATTCAAAGGTAATGATGTGTAGTGTTAACTTCCTGATTTTAATGTATGTACTGAGTTATGTTGAAGAAGGTCTGTGTTTCTAGAAAACGCACACAACAGCACTCAGGGGTGATGGTACATCATGGTGGCAACCTACTCGCCAGGAATTCAGGGGGAAGACAGTTCTCTGTACTGTTCTTATAATTTTTCTCTAAGTTTTAGTCAATGTTCTAGTCAGAAATTTTCATGAGAATTTTAACAATATATAATGTAGTTAGAACCCTAGGTTTCAGGTTCAGCAAGACCTGAGTTTGAATGCTGGTTCGGCCACTTAATTTGATCCTGGCAAATGTAATCTCAGTTTCCTCATCTACAAGATGGATGTAATATTAGCCTTCGCACGGGGATGTTCTGAATACTAAATAATATATTACGCTTGGCACAGCAGAGAAGCATAAAGGGCTCAATAAATGGATGGCCTGTGGGGTGTACAGTGCTTGCGTCTGTAATAGTCTTCAACGCCAGAAAAATAACTGAGAGTTTAATTTGGGCCATAGCTTTAATCATCTTTGCTGTCCATGGCCCCTGGGTAATCCAGATAAATAAAAAAGGTTGGCTCTATCACCTTAATCACTTCTGAAAATAAATCTATTTCCAAACCTATGGCATTCTTATCACTTCCTAAAGGCAAATAGTGGGAATGCTCTTCTATGTCAAGGAAGAAAAGCCTCCCCAATATCTTGGGGGCCCCTTGATGCCCATCACTAGCCGGTGACAACATGGAAGGGACAGCCCCTTTGGGTCACATCCCCCTGTCAGTCTTCCCAGCCTCCCCTGGACACAGGGCTGCCAGCTCTTTCCCTCTTCAGACTGGTTCCCAGGGCCAGGCTGGTTCCCTGGAGCCAGCAAAACAAAACAGGGTTTGCATTTACCCTACCTGGGATGAAAGTGAGGCAGAGCCAACTCTGGCACAGGACGCCTTGGCCCAAGGCCTGCGGGAGGCAGCATCCTCTGTCCAGCCCCACACACAATCCCTCCTTTGTCAGCAGCACAGAGGTGCCTTTACACTGCTTTTCTCCAGGGACCATTGGGGACCTCCCATGGGACTACTCAGTTTCAAAGTCGTACAGAATACTCAAGAACTCATTTAGTTATCAAATAACAAATCGTCATTCTTCCTCTCTGAGGCCAGCTTAAACACACATTAAGAAAATCCTCCAACCAAACAATTCGTTTTCGTGTGTCATGTCTGAAGACCCCACTAATTCTTTTTCCTCAGGTCATCCTTTTTGTCCCCC